>NC_056747.1:536597457-536852457 GCF_019279795.1 Protopterus annectens | reverse complement strand
GACAAGTTTAGTTAATCTTTAATAGCATAAACTAAATTTCACCAGTCATTCTAATTAAAGGTCAGCAACAGACCTTTTAGCCTTTGAAGGCAAGTAAGCTAATGAGGCTGAGCAGTTTCTTAAAGACAGCTTCAGGTGCATCAGACTACACTAAACTCTGAGAGTCAATTTCTATGGACAAAGAAATGAAACATCAGAAGCCTCAGCATGGAAATAAAAAACAAGATGGCTGCCTTTAAAAAACCTAAAGACTGTTGGGCAAAGAACTTCTAGAACTCTTTGCTAATGAAAACCTGAATGATACTTGCCAAGCAACGTATTAACAAGCCTGCATTTAGGCAAGCTGAATGTAAAGGTTCTTGTGGGTGAAGTCGGAAAAGGACAAGCAAAGTTCCATCTATCTTCAGAATCTAGTACCTACCTGCACAAGTAGGGCACAATCAAAAATGCATGCAGCCAGCTGTGATGGCATAGAGTGCTAAAGCTGTGATTATTGCCTAGGCAGCCTGAGTTTGAGTGGTGGCTTAATTGTCAAATGAGCTGGAAGGGAAGAGTGAGCATAAGCAACTTGGGAGAAGGGTGGGGCACAGCTAGTCATGTACTGACACAGTCCTTTGCACAAGTGACAGTGGTGTAAATGCATAGCTTGGGGTGTGCATTAGACTCAACAAGCTACCACCTCCTAGTAGCCTTCAATTCGGGGATGTAAAAGTGTACTCTCATATTGGGAAGGCATTGTTTTGTAGGCCACCTCAGTGATGCAGATTGCATGCATCTCCACCCAGGGAGTGGATGGTTAGGTCATTGCAGATGCCCTCATTGCTGGGATGCTGACAAGAGTATAAAATACCTTTGTGGCTGCCTTAATGATGGCCCCTTCTGGTTAGGTGTCACCCTATTCTCATCTTAAATTCCTTGGTGAAAGTATGAATAGGCCATGTCAGATCCGGGGGAAGGGTTGATGGTTGGTTGGCAGGCATCAGGTCAAAAGTTACATAGGGAAAACAAATATTTCCCAGGGCTTCACTTACCTTATCTAATTACTTGGCTAAAAATAACCTGTAAATACCCCAAATGCAGGCCGGGAATTCTATTTAAATTGACCATACTGATTCCCTGGCAAAGAAGGTAATCTAACACTTGCAATATCCTACTGCAACACATTTTGATGCAGTATTAAAAAAACATAAGGTGTGTTAATGATTTCTTGGGGGGAGGATGCAAAATACAAACTACAGGACACCATCTTCACTTGAGTACAAAGGTTAATCTTCCATATTCAATCCCTAAAGTATAAGTCTGAAGGTATGGTTATGACGGCACCTTGTGGTTGGGACTCAGTTTCTCTTTAGGCAGGTACAGCTGTTATATTTTTCCTTTTATAATACAGTGCTTTATCTGTTTTGTATAATTTTGTTTTAATTAGGCTTACTAGGCACAACATTCTAATTTGGGGGGGGTGGGGTCTCATTAGGTCTTTTGCCAGCATTTCAGAGCATGCAAATGGAAACTGTGAGAGCCAAACCCAATTCTTAGAGGCTTAACTGCTGGGAAAAGAACATATTGATTTGTAACAGTGTTCATAAAGGACAGTGATTTTCCCTAGGAGCTGACTACCTGTACTTTGTCCTTGGGTAATATTTCACACCACTTAGCTTAGGTAGTTTATTTTCAGTCCCCTGTGTAGCTAAAGTTAACCTCCCAAGAGGTCTAATGCTGAGATACCCTGAAAACTGTAGAAGCTGCATATGTAAGTCAAAGGGCAATTTTAAATATATACGCATACATACATATATATATATATATATATATATATACATATATATATATATATATATATACACACACACACACACCTCTCTCTATATATATATATATATATATATATATATATATATGTGTCTGTGTGTGTGTGTGTGTGTGTGTATATGCTGAGCTCTTTCCAGCTGGACTAGCAGACCATCTGAAAATACATCTTGGCCAATCAGGAGCCAGCAGTCTTTCATCCCATTTTTTAATGCCAAATTTCACATACTTAATCACAGCTTTATGTCAGTAAAAGCCCTTCTCATGAGACAGAATAATTCAAGGTGCTTGGTGGGAAGACAGGAGGAATTTCCTCAGGGAGCTGTTGTTAGAGTGATGTGGCATTTTAAAGCAGGAAAAAATGTTTTCTATGTACCAACTTAACCGAGAAGCAGCGAAAAAGACCCCCCCCAAGTCTGTTTCTAAGATGGCAGTGGAGTGAGAACTCCCTTGGCTATGTGCCCCTAAGATGGAATGTAGCCAGTGGGTCCTGTTTGCTTGCTCACTCGGTCCAGCTGCAGACGATGTAAGTGAGCTGGGGGTACTTGGCACCAGCATATGAAAATGTATTTTTGTTGGAATGCTTCAACTGGAGGGGGAGGAGTTGGAATGCAGAATAAGAAATGGAATCATGTCTCAAAAACTTGCAAATGTAACATGTTGGACATTTAGTTCTCGTATTTGTCTTTTTTAAAGGAAACTTGGCTTACTGAGAAGTACAGTTGCTGACTGACATTGGATATGCAAAAATGGTTATGTCGGCATTGTAATTGTGTTTAGCAAAACAGTTACCTAGTTTTTTGCATATATATTTTCCTCTTACTCCCAAAATATAATCACTTGGGTATGGAAATTGTTAGAGGGTCTCATTCCTCATGTTTCTTACTGCAAAGACATTCCTGTACTCTGTGCCAAAAATTAATAACCAGAACATTTCCAAGCTCATGCCCTGTGACTTTACATGTTTTTTTACTTCATGAGTCTGTCTAGTCTCTGTTACACCTGCCATTGCAGTGTGACCTTCCATGACATTCTTCCTCAAGAATCTCTCTGGTTTTCTTTTAGCACTTCTTGTGCTGTGTAACTTTAAATTGCATTTTCTCTCCAAAATGTCTCCAGTCCTTATAAGTGCATCTCCGAACTTCAGACTTTGACTCGGAATTTTACCTGGAATTTTGTCTCTCTTTCATGCTCTACAGTCTGCATTTAAGCTAAACTTGTGCACTTCCCCACTACAGATTTTGCCTTAGAATTTTACTGTCCAAGCCTTACCCTTTTTCATTTTATGTAAAATTCACTTCTTCTAAATTAGAAGAAACTGCTGTTTTTCATTGACCTCTCTATTGCTGAATAACTTTCAGTAGCAAGATGTGCCTTATCCTGTCGTTTCCAGATCCTACACAAATAAAATTACTGAGAGTCATTCTATAATCAGCAACACCTCAGAATATTGAAATTTTTGCCCAAGGCCATTATTAGCAAATGTCCATTTGCAGTCATTGCAGTCACTTGCATATATAGCCAGATTTATTTCAGTATTTCTTTATTATTTTTATTTTGCTGGCAGCATTTACATACTCAGCATACCCTACTTTCACAAAATAACTGGGGTGAAAAACTCCTCAAGACATTATAGTTCTCATATAGGTGCATATTTTAGGTATGCTTCATAAACAGAAATAACAAGAACTTATAGCCATCTGCTGTAAGACGTACACTTTCATTTAATAGACAAGGTGCATAGTCTTAGTGAAGATTATACATAAGTTATGTGTTAAGTCTCACACTGTCAGACTACTGATTGTTACATAGGTCTTTAGTTTTCATGCTTGTAGTATTCATTAGAAAATTGATTAGTTTATACACACCAATACAAGGGTAAATATAGCTCTTACTCTTAAATAATTTAGACAAGTGTAAATACTACATCAGCATGATGTCATAAAGTAAAGAAAAATGTCAGTGGAAGGAGTTAGCAAGTTAAGAAATGGGATAGAATTCACTGATGGATGTTGCACCTGTGCATTGCTAATATTCAAAAAGCAGAGCACTGAAAAGCATTTCAGCCGCAATACTACAGTAGTATACATGGGTGATGTGAATGGTATTAGGCCTAAGGCATGCTAGCATATCTGAGGCAGTGCACACTGCTGTGTATGATGCAGTGGCACATAGTTGCAGCCGGTGGCACACAGTTCCAAGAAGGGCAGCAGTGCACAGCACAGTGGCCAGCAAATACACCAATGTGGATGTCCATCATATAAATAGGGAGGAACCAAGGTAGACAGAATAGTAGGAAGCTACTTATCTATTTTTTTTTCAAAATCCATTTTGTTTTATTTTCCAGATCTGTATGTGATTAACCGCACAAAACAAAAACAAAATGGTTCATTTTCAGAGGAGAAGAATACATGGAGAAGGTGCTGAGGGATGGTTTTGGATGCACTGATGGGAGAAGGACCAGGTAGCAGGGGCTGACAGATGACAGTTGGAACAGAGACACAGACAGAGAGACAAGGGTGATATGCATACACAAGGTGGAGAATGTGGCGAACTCTGCATCTCATGATGGAATATTACTGGAGACTTTTCTAGTGCACCTTCCAAGACAGACCCAGAGGACACAGTTGATGCCTTTTGGTCAGATCTTGGTTGAGGGACCACTGCACCCCCATCACAACAGGCAGACTTAGTGGGCACTGTTGAGACAATGCCTGATGTAGTGGCTGGAAGAGACCAAGGAGAGTGAGGTTGCTCCTCCCTTTTCTACAGCTAGACCTGCAGGACAATTAAACAATGAGAACAAATATGATAAAAACAGCAGTGTACATTGAACTGGCTCAGAACACCTCCACTCCCAACTGCCAGGAGATATTCTTCTGTGGCGTACAACTATGCTATGGCAATTCTTAGAAGGTGCAGAATAAAGCACATACTGTTAAGTATGCTTGTACAGCATGCACATACAAGATAGTGAAACTAACCATACCACAAAATGCTTATACTACCTTTGCATCATTCTCCTGACCCTCTATCTCTCATTGCCAGAACAGTTAAGTGTAGGTCTGCCTCAGACCATCACAGCAATGACAACACTGTTAACCAGAACAGATGGTGACAGTGGTATCATTCAACACCTGTACCATCTGTTATCAAGCATTATTCTTCTAAGGACAATCACAGTAGCCCAGGATGTGATATTTAAAATTCTGATAAAGGAAGAAAAAAATATTTCTGCTGTGCTTGGCTCACCATGAGGAGTTCTACTTTTACCACTCCAAGAAGCAACTGTGGCCACTCTGTAACTCCATTTATGAAGCAATATGGCAGCCTGATGTCCTTCAGTGCACATTTATGACTGTCATATCAAGCAATATACTATTGCATAGTGGTGCTAGATGAGTACATATTACATATCCATGAATGTCAAGATCACAAGCCTTCTGCCTAAATGTTGTGTGTGGAAGGCTGACACTGATATATATGGGTAATCCATTGTGCAGAGAAAACAATTTACAGGCATTCATGTGATTTGTCTGCATGTGCATGCTCACTGCACTGAAAGCTATTAAAACAGAAAGTGCTGCCATTTTGAGCAACATCATTTACAGGCATACAGCTAATATGTAGAAGAACTGGATTAAAACTCTTTGAGTGACAGTCATTACAGATAAGTGAGGCACATATCCTGTTTTATGTAGAACTGGGACCTCATCACATTTGCATGACACATTTGTGCCTGGCTGTGTGTCAGAGGAGCAAGATATGAACCAAGGATGCACCAGGACTATATGTTGTGTGGGGTGGGGGTGCAAAGCTGTATGTAGAGGCATGGTAACAGTACCCTAGGAGAGATCTGAAGCTCTATATAATACTAACAGGAACTACATTCCGTGTGGGGTGGGGGTTGAAAGCTCTATGTTGAGGCATAGTTATAGTACCATATGAGAGATTTGAAAGTCTGCATAGCAGTAATGGGAGTTGTTGACAAGGTCTACATGGGGGTAGACTGTAATCATAACTGAGTTCATGCCCAAGTATTGTATAGACTTCCGTTGAGTGGCATTTTTTGCCCTTAGGTGTGTACAGGTGCCAGTATGTCACATGAAGAAGGCAATTCATGGAAAAGTTGACTGTCCAGAAGGATGAACTGGTAATCATTTAAAATGATGGAATTCATAATGCCGAGTCCTGGATTGTGAGAAACTGAATGACCAAATATCCGAACTTACATATACTAAGTCTGTTTTTGACATTTCTTGGAATGTTTCCCTTTTTCCATAGTGTGGCATTTTTATTTTTGGTATCTATAAGCTTCATTGGGTGGGCAGTTTGTCACTCACATCAGAATGAACAGCTACTGCAGGCTTTGTGCAAACATGGCAAATGTCTCCTGGATAAAAGTGGTGCAGACAACCAGCACAGGGACTAGATTTCATAAAGACTGGTACGGGATGTAAATTATATGGGTGGCTGCAATAGAGGGTTACTGATATGACAGACAGGTCCATCAAAGAGTGTGGACCTCCACGAAAGCATTAAAGGTCGGCAAGATTTTGATGTCGCTAGCCAGTAAGGGGGATCAGCTCCTCATGACTTGGAATTACTTAGATGTGGGACCAGACCTGACATTAACAACCCAAGTGTCATAGGGAAGCATGTGGTTTAAATATCCATTATAGTAGACTATGGCATACACCACTGCATGACAGAAAGGAGGAACTGACACTGGCCAACCTGCTTAGCTGACCTTCAGTGCATCTCTGGTCTGTAATTGCAACAACCTGTACCACAAAGAACATCTTTCAAAATATTGTGCAGCACAGCTTCCATGTGTACCATTTTCTATAACAGAGGGAGATATGGAGGCATGTGTGTGTGGTGTCGTGTGTTTTCATTCTTTTACAGGTTTCAACACAGAGGGCACAGCACAGTAGGACAACATGAGGAGATCTGTGAATGATGAGTTCGGCACCATGCAAGTGGAAAGATCTGATATAATGGCACTGTGTACAACACTGAAGGGGAGGAGTCACTCACATCCACCACAAAAGAGGCCCCAGTAGAAATAGTTGATGAGCATGTGGTATAGCAGGATATTAGAAACATTCTGTACCTAGGAGTCATGAACAAGGTTCACCTACATCCCCAATCCACAGAGGATGTGACATGCGCACCACCTCTGAAGTGGGCATTCCCACCACAGGAGAGAGAAATGTGTGGTGTGGCTCTGCCATTACTCCAGCAATGCCACTGATATATGTGACTCTCAGGATCAACTGGTGGATGTACAGGACAGTGATCCAGGCACACAGTACTGCTACCTATAGTATTTCAGAGCTGCTAAATGTTCTCTTTGCCTTGCAGGAGGAATGCTACAACTGCACAGTGTCATTAAGTATATGCACAAGGCTACCACAGTGCTGCTGAGGTCTCTGGTGACAAATATTATCTCTATATGTGCCTCTTTGAGGCATATTGCAACTGGTATTTGGTGTGCCTTCAAAAGCTATGCAATACATGAACACGGGAGTGTTAAGGAGCAAGGTGGTCATGTACAGGCCATCCCAAGTCAAATTACACAGACTGTTGGTGATATAGCATCAGTATTACCAGAAGGTCCATGGTCAATGGTATATTTACTTATCAGGCTCAGCACATTGGATGTCTCCAAAGGGTGCACGTGCATAGTTCCATAATTCGGGTCTATATTAGATGATCGAACTTTCAAAAGTTCGACTGGCATGCGGTCGACACCATATGATCACATTTTTGAAAGTTCTAATGTTTTAATGGAGATCTCTGTACAGCACAGAATGGGAAGATTTCCCTTTTCTGCCCTATAGTGCGACCTCCCCACCACCTAAGTGATGATGTCTGTGCCTTTCCCATCCCCTAACCTGTGTAGGTATGGTGATGTTTCATGCATAGTGTGGCCAGTCATTGCACTGCCCTAGACAGTCTGGGTGTATACTGCAAGCATCTCTTCAGTTCTGTGTTGTATAATTCATGGGCTATAATTGTGGACCAAATGCTGCAATGTATTCCACTTGTGAAGTAATATGGCAGCTGGATATCCTTTGATACACATTTGTGGCTGTCCTATCATTTAAAGTAGTGTTCTTTTGCTGTATCCGTGCTGCTACATTTGCCTTCCTGATTCAACAACCTGCCCTTTTACTTTCTTATGAGCTGTATGGCAGGTCCTATCATTTGTTTACAGAATACCCCTGGAAGTATCTGATGTGTTAATCATGGGCTTACCCTCAATGCCAAGAACTACAGCATTGTTCCTTTTGGTAACTCAAGGCTTTCATTATCTTTTTTGAAAACAGATTCACCTTTAATCACCATGTTTCTGTGGTGGTTAGAAAATCCTTCTAACCTTGCAAAACTTAGACTTCATGGTATCTCCTCGAGCCTCCTCGAGAAGTTGTTATATTTCTATTTATTCCTTCCTTCCTAACCTCATCAGTAAATACAGTAACCCCCTTTGGCACATACCTTGCTAAGCACCTAAGCCATCTTGACAGACAAAAGTTCCTTAGCTAAAAGACATTGGGTCTTAGTCCCCTTCTCCACTCTGATAGGCTAAAATCCATGTTCCTGTATTCCATGTCATACAGACTCCTGAGAAGTCAATGCTAGAAGTCTAAACCTCAAAATGCACTCACTCGAGGCACTCCTTAAAATGGAAAACATCGACATCTGTGCAGTGACAGTGACCTGGTTCAAGGCTCCAGAGAGTACCCCTGCATTACCAGGCTATAATTCATACTACACCTTTCAACCACCTAACCTGGATCAAAACACTAAAGGCAGAGGTGTGTCCATATTCATTAAGGATATCCACACCTCCAGGCTACTTGCTCAGCATAATGCATCCGAGATTATCCAAGTGCAACTAACACTGGGCAAGACCGCAATCCAAATTGTAGCTTGCTACAGATCCCCCATCATGCCCCAGGATTCCCACTCATTTCTTGATACACTGGAAAATATTAGGGTACAACCTAACACCCTAATAATGGGCAATTTCAACTACCCCACCATTAACTGGGAAAACTACTCATGTACCAACTCTTGTGCTCAACGTTTTCTGGAATTCATAAATTCCAATGCCTTGGAACAACTTATCCACACCCCCACCAGGGGCAGCAATATCCTAAACCTGTTTATTACCAACATGGGCAACCGGTGCTCCACACCAGAGGTCAATTCCTGGTTGGTCAGATCCGACCATAAGCTAATCACCCTAGACATCCACATCCCACCCCCCATTATGGAAACCACCGTAAAACAAATTCTCCAAAGCCAACTTCACACTTCTTAAGACAGAAGTGGCAAACTTCACGACACCCATGCTGACAGACAGTAGAGGTATGACTGCTGAATCCTGCACAAACGCACTTTATAAGCACTTACACAAGTGCATGGATCGTGCAATCCGTAACAGAACCAAAATGCTATCCTCCAAAAAAAGGAAGCCAATCTGGTGGTCCCCTGCCATAAACAAACTCTACAACAGAAGAAAGAAACTGTTGCAAAAAAGAGTAAAATCCCATGATTGGAGAAACTCCCTAGTCAGCCTCAGTAAGAAGCTGAGATCCCTCATAAAATCCTCCAAAGCTAGTTACGAAAACAAAATTGCCACTGACTCTAAAGACACCCCCAAAGCATTCTATAGCTATGTCAAGAATCTCAATGGCAACACTCAGATCTGCTCTGAGTTACAGCACAATGGCACTAAATATACAGAACCAACTGATATTGCCAACATCCTGGCAGATAGGTTCAGTGCTAACTTTACCCCCCTCTCATCCCCTAAAGGACCCATCTCTATACCAGAAGAATGCAAAGTTCCTGTAATCATGGCTGCACAGGTAAAAAACACACACTCCAAAGCCAAGAACACAGCATCCATGGGACCTGACAACATCCCAGGCTGTGTTCTACATGAACTATAGAACAAACTGGCACCTCACCTAAGTACTATGTTCAGTCATAGCCTCACCTCAGGCTATGTGCCTTCTGAATGGTGCAAAGCGATGGTTATCCCACTCCACAAAGGGGGAGCCAGCATGTACCCTGGAAACTACTGCCCCATTAGCCTGACGAGCCTGGTCTGCAAGGCTATGGAACGTATCATCATGCAACTTATAAACAATGACATTGGTAATCTGCAAACTCAGGACCCCATGCAGTTCGGGTTTGTAAAAGGCAGATCATGTCTCCTAAACCTGATAGACTTCCTTGAAGCAGTCATCAAAGCCGTAGATGAGGGTTAGGTGGTTCACACAGCCTATCTAGATCTAGCCAAGGCTTTCAACACCATCCCCCACTCTGGAATTATAGATAAACTTACTAAACTAGGTATAAATCTCTATGTCACAAGATGGGTTGCTCACTGACAGAACCCACAATGTGAAAGTAGCAGACTCCAAATCCAACTTCAGACCAGTGACAAGTGGAGTACCACAGGGTTCAGTCCTGGGTCCTCTCCTGTTTGGTATCTACTTCTCTGAAGTACAGACTAACACAGAAGGTCTTTGGCTAATGAAGTTTGCAGATGACTGCAAACTAGGAGCCATAATCAAAACTCCAAAATATGTGGACATCCTACAAAAGGACCTCGCTGAGACAGATGCCTGGTGTCAAAGCCATGGCCTCAAGCTCAATGCCAAAATGTGCATCGTCATCCCTTTTGGTAAAAACTCTGTACCCATGAACTACCACATAGGTGGTAGTCTACTTAACACTGAAAGTGTGATAAGAGACCTTGGGACACAGGTGGACAGTAGTCTCTCCTTTGATAATCACATCACCACAGTAGTCAGGAAATCCTTCCACATGTCACACCTCATCACAAAAGGTTTCCCATCCAGGAAAAAAGAGGTCATTGTTCCCCTCTATTCGTCACTCATTAGACTCATTATAGAGTACAATGCCCCTTTTGTATGTACCTCACAAGACATCTACAGCTGGAAAGGCTGCAGAAATACTTCACAAAGAGGATTACCTGCCTCAAACAGATGCCCTATGCAGACCGTCTCAAAAAACTGCAGCTTTACTCCGTCGCATATCGTCTACTCAGAGGCGATCTCTGCCTAACACACAAAGCTATGTCAAACCCAGAGCTTTTGGACATGCTCCACTTAAAGAAATCCCAATCCCTACGAGCTACATGCTCTAGGGACCTAAACCTTGTCACCGCAATAAACAGAACATGCTGGAGGGATAGATTCCTGTCCCAGAGACTTCCCATACTCTGAAACAAACTACCTATCTATATCAAACAAAGTTCCTCATTAGCACTCTTCAAGAAAAATCTTGATGATTGAATGGGAGATAGGAAATTCACCCCAGGGATCACTTTTGTGGCTCAGCTCGACAGTGGCACAGGAAAATAATTTTCTTGGGTGGCGAAAGCCAGGGTACCTTTTGGCTAGGCTGGTATAGATCCTAGGGCCAATAGCCTAGTACCTACCTGTGAACCTAAGTGATCTGTCCTTACTTTTCCATGAATTCCTTCACCTAAACAAAACCAGTTATAAAGCAAACACTCGCTTAAGAGACCTAAACCTCTAATATCATATAAATAACAGATGACATGACCGGTACCTAACCGAATGTAATCTACATTTTTGAATGGGCTACCCTTGCATATCAAAGAGAGGTAATTCTTTAACAACCCTTTGAAACCAGTCTATGTGACTAGATGGGTGATCATATTTTTTTGTGGAATATGCTCTCCCAGATAGACCTCCCAGTCAACAACAAACATGAAACAAATAAGAATTTGTTTCTAAAAATTTCCTTGAGATTTTATGTTGTTCCAATTATTAATGTAAATTATAAAATTATAAAACAGATTACAGAGTCCAAATAAAATGCTGTAGATCAACCTAGAAATGGTTTACTTGTTTTGCAGGTTTAACAATCTGCAGAAAAAAAAGTTAATGTCTTTAGGCAGTACCACTGACTTGCAGCGTTACAAAATAACTGTGGTATAAAATGGCTTTCTAGGTTTCCAAAAGATTATGGAATACAGAAATGAAATTAAATACAATATATTTTTGAAATACAAACCCATCATATAACCACAACATGCAGAAACTGGATGCTTAATACTCAGAGAATTTCTGTTATGTATGTTTTACAGAATATATGGAAACAATTTTGAATTACAGTACAATATGTGCAGTAGAAAGAAAAGAGTTTGGAATCTTCATTTGTGTGCTATGTAAAGGGAAGATAAAAAGAAATGTAAACCAGTACAAGTCTCTATGCTTTATATTTGCCTATGTGGGAATGTATTCAGGGTCAGAAGAGGTGGTTGCTTTTTTTGCTTTCAAACCTGTAACCATATAAGCAGGCATTGATTAGAACCCCATTATGGCAGCATAGTTACCCTATTTATGTTGCCTTCTATTTCCCAATGAACCTTACAGAATGATGGCAATGAATGTCCTGGGACAAATTGGGGAATTTCACATGAATTGAGCATTACAGTTATAACAGAAATAACAATAAGACCTCTGTTCACAGTAGATGTAGAGGTGAAAGGGCTCTTGACATGGCTGGTGTAGTAGCATGATGATTCTCTGTGTTGAAAACCTCTTCATGTAACAGTCTCAGCTCAGCAGAATGTTGCTATGAGCCAAAACAATGGACAACTTCATTAGAATGTGTGGCTAGATTAATTGGAAAAAGAGAATAGGTGCCAGGGATAATGTTATACTGATGGGCGCTGCAGAAGAGGTTGGAAATAGAGACTACTACTTTTTATTAAACCAAACCATTTCTTCCCTGAACACACTTAAGAGACCTAGATCCTCTGCTTTTTCTGAAGTCTCGGATGAAATTGAGAAGTTGGCTGTAATTCTGAGAGTGGCCTAACTAGAGATCATGGTTGTAATGGTTGGGGTATTGAAGGAAGTTACAGACCACACAAGATGTAACAACATGCTTAAATTAAGTTAAGACTCATGTAGGCATTGTCTCAGCTGCATCTTGGCATGTTCTGGGTGGATTCAGCCAGGAGGTGCAGACAACAACCACACTGATTATGTGGTAAACGTGTAGGGGTACAAGGATGAGGAGGACTGAGGAAGACTGGTCCTAATGTCTTCAATGAAGCAAAAGGTCAAACAGATGGAAGGACTCCGCAAGGAAGTCACCAAGGAAGTGTCTGTCTTTAAAGAGTCTCTGTTTTAACCATCAAAGATGTTATGGTTATTATGAGACCTGACTCTTACTCTAATACTTTCTCAAGGCTTGGCAGAGAAACAGGGAGGAATGATATCCCAGACAATGGTCAGGGATGAGTATGGAAGCAGAGGGAAAGCACGATCAGGTGCAAGGTCTGTATAACCGGATTCATCATCTAGGGGACATACGCATAAGGGGTACACAGCTTGTGTTAATATTCTCTGCAGGTTCTGGGAAGGTGTAAACTTCCATTTTTCAGGGATAGCTGATCAAAACTATTTTGTTCTCATTTACTCTCTTGTAGCACCCACAAGGTGTTTCATTGTTCTGTTTGCTCTGCAGGATGTTGAATTTTTGCACTACAGACATTGCAAACTTTAGTCATACTATAAGGGCAGCTTAGCTGTCTCGAGAATGCATCCCTTTATTTGTAAAGGGTCATACTAGGTTACTAGAATTGTGGTACTTGAGACTATGGGCCTTTTATATTGATTTTATGTGTTTTTCAATGTATGGTAAACACTTTTTACATATGTTTTAAGTAGGTGATGATGTGTTTCATTCTTCAGTCGGTTCCGCACCAGAGTATATGATGATATTTCCAATTTAGTGGGCTACATATTGCTAGGAGTAGATGACTGAGGTTCATTGTTTAGTGGTTTATACACTGATAGGGGTGGGTAATTATGAGTTTCTGTACTTAGTGGGTTGCTGTTTGCTAGGAAAAGGAGATAATGACTTTTACTAACTGACAATTTGACACTCTTAGAGCAGGAAGGGTGAAGAGTGCAGGTATTACCAGTAGGGATTCCTTCATTTTTCTAGAAGCCTCATGAAGAGATGTCTTTAAAGACCAGTAGGACTAAGCTATGACTGAATATCTATCACATACAGGAGCTTTGTCATAGTACCTTACAAGTCACTGCAGTGTTATGGTGATGGGGGAGATCAGCTTGAGGTCACCTTTCCAAGACAAAAATATTCTTATAATTTCAGTGAAAGAAAGGGGATGTTACATTTTGTAAGAGGTCAATCTTATGTAGACTGAATGCGGTAGGTTACAGTTCAGTTAAATGGATGAGTGCCACTATAATTATGATCAAGATGTTGTTGCATTCTAGGGCCAGTTGTGTTAAAGATGGTGAATCAAGAAGATGAGAAATTGTAAAGGTGGATTTCTAGGATAAGAACTGGAAATTAAGCTATTTATGCAGCCCCAACTATGGTGGTCTTGACTTGAACTCTACAATAGTTTATGAGATAGGGGAACAGAATGCCCCAGGAAACTATGATTATTGTTGGGAAGTTTCAGCACCATGGTAAATCAGTATGGACAATGTGTTTGGTAGACAAGGACCACATCATAAAGTGAGAGGCATACTAGCTGCATGAGAAAATGATGAGGGGGTGGGTAGATGTATGCAGGTGAACACATCCTAATGAAAAGAAATATTATTTTTTCAAGAAAATTAGCTACTTCAAGGCAGTTTGGTTAAGTTTCAAGTCAAGGGTGAGTTTCTGCTTAAGTTAGTTTTCTCTTTTACCTGAAATGAGGACTCTCAGTCCAGTTTTTTGTCAGCCTTGTAGGGGTGTGCCTAAAGCTTAAAAGAGTCTAGATGGAGGTTGAAATAATAGATATGGCAGAGTAAGGCAGATAAAGCATGTGTGCGAAAATATATTAGAATGGTCTTAATTTTATCGTTAAGAGGCAGTATATGAATGTTCAGATGTTTGAACTCTTGCAACATAACTTAATGTCAGAAGCACAAGAAGGCCCGTGATACAAGGATGAAAAGATTTTTCTTGATGGATGGAAACACTAAGATGCAATCATTGCACTTAGGAGCTAGTTCTCTCAGAAGATCAAATGAGATTGGATTGGCAGTACAGTCCTTGTGTGCAAGAATTACAGAACTAGAAATCACCCTGGTAGAACAATGCTGGCTATGTTGTGAAGATGTTTGGAGCATTCAGAGTTATAATTTGCATAGACACTTACTTTGAAAGCCGAAGAATAGAGTGACCCTTGCACAGCCATAGGAGGTACAACATGGTTGTTTCATTGGTCTTCACCTAAAAAAAATCATATTGCACATGGGTCCATGGGCATATACACTTTCTCCCCAGGATAAGCACATCCATCCACCCTGCTTACACTGTCAAAAACCCAAGTGGTTGCTTGATCTTAGGTTGTCTGGGCCATAGTTTGAGCTTTATCTCTCTGGTTTTAAATGCCATGAATGTGACATATTAGTAAATTAGAGAAGATACTGGCATGATTTCTGCTGTGTAGTACAGCTGGTGCAGGCTAGATGGCATGAGTTCTATTCTAGAATGTTCCAAAACTGTAAGTTAAGTGTACTTCTGCCAGGTGGACTCAAGGGGAAAGGAGAGACATAATGAAGGTATTGTATGCATGTTGTGCAGTCTGATATCCGCAGTCTTTTGAGAATTTGAAGGAAACCTTTTTTTGTTCCCCAGAAAGAGTTTTGAATATATGTGCACATGGAATGTGGTGTATTTCAGTCACTCATCTCTGTCAGATAAAGTGTCCGATGTTTGTAAGGAGGGAGGTGAATGGTGAAAGTCAGATATATTTTTACGATCTTTTAACCACACCAAATAAAGATCTTGTTTCTCTTCTGCTTCGCAAGTTTAACAATTAGCACAATGTGAGCAGGTCTGGTAATATGGCAGTAGTAGTATAAATAGCTTTAAAGACTTTATAATCTGCACTTACCTTTTTAACAAATCAATAGAAATCTTTCTATGACAGATACTGGACCCTAGCATAGCTGGCCTTAGGCATAGGGCAACTAGACAGCCATCTAGGGCACCACTCTAGCAGGGGCACTTTTCCAGTAATCTGGATGGGGCACTAGGTGGCAAGGGGGGGTACTGTGGAGCCCTTTTGCCTATGACATTAGCTAACTAAAGGCCACACCTGGACCCCAGTAGACAGTGTTAAGCATGAATACAGATTATCAACAGATTGTGAGCTATCATTACCCATATGCTGATTTAAAGTGTAAAATGTAGGACTGTGTTAAAGTGCACATAGTTTGGGATGCACTGTCTATGGTTTATTCTGGAATGTTTTGCAGAAGTATGAACAGTGTTTAGACTCTAGGAATTTCCCATTGAGAGTGTGTGTTGTTCATCTCTTGGTGAAGGACTGCATCAACTATCAGGTCAGGGAGAGAGATCAATAAAGCTGCTGTATGCAGACAAATGGCACTGCAAGCAGACTCCGAACAGGGACCTAAACAAATACTAGAAAACTGGAATGCAAAACTAAAGGTGCATGGGATGAAACTGAGTACATACAAAAACAGTAGTTGTGGTAGCTAATGGTAGAATCAGGAGAGGGTGAAACTTAAGACAGAAGAAACATAGAATAGTTTGCATTTCACATATCTGTGAGGTGTGGTTTAAAAGAAAGAAAATCAAAATGTAGAAGGAAAACCTAGAATCAGAGGTGCTGCAGCCAACTTAGAGCAATGATTAATGGGTATTTGTGATAGAATAAGGCCAGAGAATATGAAAAGTACTGTGTACAAATCAAAGGTGTGAACAGTGATTCTGTATGGCCCAGAAACCTAGACAGTGAAGGCAGAGCAGCTCAGGAATCTTGGGTGATGCAGATGAAGTACCTGAGATGGCCAGCAAGATGTATACTATAGGGCAGATGATGAAATGGGGCCATCGGAGTGTCGTAGGAGCCCCTATTTCAGTGAAGGCAAAGAAGAGATTGCAGTGGTTTGCAGGAATGCAGGAAATTGTTTAGTAAAGCAGATTTAGGCCAGGCAAGAAAACACAAGTGGAGATAAAGATGTGCAGCCAAGCTGAATGCACTGCAAGTGACAAAGACCTGTGACAGAGAAGTATGACAATCGAAGGTAGGGAGAGTAGCATTAAACTGATGATATTGGAGACTTAGCTTCAGTTTGTTCTATAGCTTCCTAAGCAAAATGTGTTGTCTTGTAATCAAGATGGATGCATGGTAGCTATGTCGTGCTCTTTTTTCTATAGCTAGCAGTCATCCAAACTGCAAGGAAACTGAGGTCATTAAGGACTACATGGCACACACAGCATTTACAGTGAATGAAAAAAGTGATTCTTACTCACTCTACAAAGAGGTCTTGCAGCATACATCTATTCGTATCTATAGAAGTAAGTTAATCGAGAAACCCCATACAATAATACACCAACAATTAAAGATTTCTACTGGTTTTGATTAACTAGATACATCCAATGGGACTTGACCATGTAATTAACTATATACTAAAGAAATAACTTCTTATGTATGGGTAGTGTAGCATATGCTGACATTACCATTCATGCACTACCCATGTGCACTGACCATATGCAATCAGCTTGACTACAGAGATGCATATAACCTCTCTGTACTGTGATGTATTATTATGATAGATTTCTGCAATGCACAGTAGGTATTCGGATGTACAACACTGCTAACAAAGCCGTCTCATGGTGTATGTAAATTTTTAAAGCAACAGACTGACAAATTGGAAGGAAGGGGAAAGAAGAAAGAAAAATATAATGGCACATCCGATGAAATGAAAACAAACATCAAGTTGGTAAAAAGATGCAAGGTGTACTTGCATTGTTTGAAAGATGGACTCATACCATTTTGTTTGGTAGTACAAAGGACAAATTAATGATTATATTAAGGCAGTTATGTATGTGGAGTTAATGTTATGCGCAAGATTGTTAATGTTATGCACAAGATTTATTTTTGCTGCATGAGGTGGAGTCGCTGAAATCATGATATATGAATTTTCTGACTATTAAATGTTGTGTTGAGAAGGGATCATGTATTGTTGTTTACGTATTTTAGTGAGCTACATGAAGGTTATTCAGCAGTGTTTCACCGACAGTCTGTGTGCATGTATTTTACTTACTTTATTTATGCTTTTAACTGGGTAAATGGGTTGGTGAATGATCGTTTTCAGTTATGACCTTGGACAAATGACAAGTTTCACTTAACGTACATTGTTGCATGCATATTATAGTGTACAACATTTTTCATAGTTTGTTTCACTTACATTGTTACATACACTTTAGCTTAACATACATAATGGGATCATACTTCACAGCATGACATTTCCTGACTTTACCTACAGATTCCAAAAGACATTTTCTCAGTGCAATATGTCTTGCTGATGTGCAAGCCTGGTCCACTTACAAAAGAGTTGTGCAAAAGTGACATACGTTTGTGTTAGGCCTGCTATACAGCAAGCTTACACTGGGGCCAAATTCCAAAAAAACACTCTCTCAATGTAAATGACTTACACTAGAGTATGTCACTTACTCTGAGAACAAGGCTTTTGGAATTTGGCACAGACTGACAAGTCTTAACAGACTATGTGTCAATTTTCTTCCATTTTCTTGTATTGCAGCTTGTAGTAATCCTGCATACAGCAGCCCGTATATTCCTTCTTATCAGAGTTTGTAGACTGATTAAGGATGTGGCCAAGACAGTGAACTGAATGTGGCAGATTTTACTTGCTCTGAATGCTTTTGATGGCTATTTACTATCAAATTTGATCCAGTCAGGGTGAAGGAAAAAGTGTATTTTGTCTTAGGATCAAATTATATTTGTCAAAAATGAATAACTCAAAAAAGTCCTGTCAGAATATAAATCAACAGATATGTTGAGGAATATCTGTTTCCAGTACTACTGACCAAGGTGACCATGTCTACAAAGAAGGATTTCCAGAAGTTATTGACATCTATACAAGAATTATCCTTAAAAATAGACAATAAAAAGATAGACGACATACAAGAGAATGACAACAGACAGTTTAAACTTCTAAAAAGTATGATCCAGCAACAAAATACTCCTATGGACAGTAGAGAAATGAGTTTAAATGACATACAGGAAAAGTCTACATGTGTCAGAAAATCACACTGAATTGTTGCAAAAACAAAAAGTGTCTACTGGATAAGATGGATGACCCCAGAAAGTAAAATAATGCAAAAATATTTGATGTTCCTGAGAAAATGGAAGGAAAGATATGATTAATTTCCTCACCAGCTAGATTCCAGAAGTGTTAAACCTTGAGGAGGGTTTGTTATATGGCAAATATATCTCACAAAACCTCCAACTAAATGAGTTCGTCCAAGGTGTATATTGGACATCACTGCCATGTCTTGCCTGGATAAAGAATTTGCAATTAGAACTGCTTGAGTAAATCCTGCTCTGAAAATTGATAGGTCTGTCATCAATTTAATAAAAGCTATTAACAAAACATAATGAGAAATGAATTGTTTACCATTGGCAAAGCCCCTAAAGATGTGGTATCAAGTGCTGATGAATTGTAAATTAGATAACTTTCTCAACTTGCAAGAATATAGAGAAGGGAGGGTTTGGAGTTTTTTTAAGGACTACCTTTGGAACACTTAAAACCCTTCTTTTTATCTCGTAAGTACTCAAGAAAATGTAACTACACATAACATGTTTTTACCGGCTTAAAATAAATACAGATGAGAATAAGTATCTTAAAAAGATACACAGACATTGCTTTTCATATACCATCTACTAATCCAGCATCACAACCCTGTCACTGTTAATAAATAGAGGAGAAAATAATGAATTACTTAATGAAATCTGTGTTATATTATCAAGATCCAAGCACAATTTTTGGAAGAGGAAAAAAAACACTTAAGAACAAGTCGTTCGGGTTTCTAGTACCATAGCAGGAATGTAATGAATTATTAAAGTTCACAGAATTAGTATTGTTCCATTATTTGATGTTAGCCCAAAGTGCTCTTCGCAGCATCTGCAATGTGTACAGAACCAACTCCTTCTGTAATTCATATGGAGTTGCATGTATCAGCAGCATAAATAAATATGACTGTAAAATCTTTTTTATGAGACTCATTGCTCCTACCACTTTTGGAACTGTCTGGGTATCCTCCTCCTACATTGCTTTCATTTGTGTCTGCAGATCCTGGTATTTTATGGCTTTGTGTCTCTCTGTGTACATAAGGCACTGTTATCACTGGGTGTAGCAATTTCATTGATCAATGCTACTTTTCTCTTCTTTTCATGGACCACTATATCTGGTTTTCTCGCATCTGTTTTCTGAACTACTTGTAATGGGCGATGCCAGTTTACAGTGGATATAAAAAGTATACACGCCTCTGTTAAAATGCCAGGTCTTTGTGATATAAAAAATGAGACAACAATAAATCATTTCAAAACTTTTCCCACCTTTAATGTGACCTATAACCTGTACAATTCAATAGAAAAACAAACAAAATCTGTTATAAAAGTAAAAAAAAATAAAAAACGTACGATAAGCCGCTTGCATAAGTGTGCACATTCTTAAACTAATACTTTAATGAAGCACCTTTTGGTTTAATTACAACATTCAGTCTTCTTTGTACACGCAACTCCCATCAATTAAAGAGACTCTGATTAACCCCAGATAAAGTTCAGCTGTCCTAGTAGGATTTTTCTGACATTTACTCAGTTGCCTGCTACAGCAAATGCCATGGTTCACAGAGAGCTTACAAACCATCAAAGGGATCTCATTGTGGAAAGGTGTCAGTCAGGAGAAGGGTACAAAACAATCTCCACAGCATTGGATTGACCATGGAACACATGCCAAGAGACCTATAGCAACACTGAAGGAGCTGCAGGAATTTCTGGCAAGTACTGGTTGTGTACTACATGTGACAACAATCTCCTGTAATTTCCATATGTCTGGCCTTTTCTTACACAGAAAAACATCCAGGGCCGGCTAAAATTTGCAAAACAATACATCAAGACTCCCAAAAGCATGTGGGAAAATGTGTTATGGTCTGATGAGACCAAGGTTGAACTTTCTGGCCATAATTCCAAAAGGTACGTTTGGTGCAAAAACAACCATACCTCTCAAGTGTTTCCTCATTACTAGGAACATACCTCATCTGGGGTCTTAAAAAGTTCATGTTCCTTGAAGTTCCTCAAAGTTCCACATTGAAAGACTCTGTCACACATTCAGTGTTAGGAATTTTTTTAAGTGAAATCCATTGTAAATAGAAATGAATCATATTAATTCATTAAAAGATCTTCTTTATAATTAAAACTAGCATATTTTAGCCATCCTATGACCTTCCTAATTGAAGTTGTTAGTAAGCCATTAGTATGTGTTCCACATTTTGCCCATTTGTTCCACATTATGAGGGCTAGTGTTCCTCATTTTGGACATGGAAGGTTGAGAGCTATGAAAACAACACTTCGCATCAACAAAAGAACACCATCCCCATGGTGAAGCATGGAGGTGGTAGTATCATGCTTTGGGGTTGCTTTTCTTCAGCTGGAACTGGGGCTTTAGTCAAGGTGGAGGGAATTATGAACAGTTCCAAACACCAGTCACTTTTGGCCCAAAACCTTCAGGTGTCTGCTAGAAAGCTGAAGATGAAGAGGAATGTCACCTTTCAACATGACAGTGACCCCAAGCATACATCCAAATTAACAAAGGAATGGCTTCACCAGAAGAAAATTAAAGTATTGGAATGGCCCAGCCAGACCCCAGACCTAAACTCCAATAGAAAATCTGTGGGGTAACCTGAAGAGGGCTGTGCACAAGAGATGCCCTCGCAATCTGACAGATTTGGAGTGCTTTTGGAAGGAAGATTCGGCAAATATTGCAAAGGCAAGATGTGCCATGCTGATAGACTCCTACCCAAGAAGACTGAATGCTGTAATTAAATCAAAAGGTACTTCAACAAAGTATTAGTTTAATGGTGTGCACATTTTTTTATATCACAAACACCTGGCATTTTAGCAGGGGTGTGTACACTTTTTATATCCACTGTACATAAACTTCATCGCTCTCTATAATGCATTGTGGCTCATGTTTCTAGTGTTTCTCAGCTACTTCAGTATTGTAATGTTTACACAACCCCCGATGCAACAGTCCTGCCACATTATTATGCTTTTCAGTATACAGGCCTTCTGCTATTAGGGTATCACACCCAACAGCAAGCTGTATGACTGTTTCCAGTTCTGTTTTACAGAACCTGCATTTGTCTGTTTCACCCACTTGTTTAATGGAGTTTGTAAACCAATGTGCACATACTCCACTGTCCTGGGCCATCAATATTAACCTTTCATCTTTTGGTTTAAAGTAACCTCTCCTTAACCATCCCTGTGGAAGATCCTAATCGATATGAGAGTGTTCCAGGAGTTTTCTGTACTTGCAGCTATATTTATACATTTTACACATTCATTGCTTTCTCATCTGATCCTTTTCCTTGTATTTTTTCTTTTGTTTTTGGCACATTCAGTTATTGCCTGATTTTTGTCTGCTTCTGGTTTGATTTCCATTCCTGTTTGACACATATATATCTCTGCAAAACTAAGCAGAGAAGCCATAGATTCATAGACTGTTACTAGGCTAATGACACAAGGGATCTTTCTAAGCCTAGCCATGTTTTCCTGAAATAATAATGATGTCTTGCATCCAAACAAGACAATGACAGCCAGGCATTTATCAGCTACCTCTGTCCATAAGGGTCATTGGTGCCAGGCCCAGTGTAAATTTCCTATTCCCCATCCACTTGTTTAGGTTGTACTTAAACTGGGTAAAAGACAAACAATGCTTCATATGGATGGGAAGCCTTTTCCATAGCAGGGGCAGTCTCTGGGATACATCTCTCTCTCCAGCATGTTCTGTTTATGTCACAGACAAAGTTCTGGTCCCTAGATATTTTATTTCTGGTACTCTTTAACTTATGAATATGTAAGAGATTCATAAGTGCTCCTCATGTTTTAAAACTTTATGTTTGAATCTGGTGAAGTCAGCAGATGTATATGCAGTCGTATGACTGCAGATCTATGCATGTAATCAGTTTCAAGGAGAAATACCTCCTTCAGAATAAGAAATATGTAATCTTGGTATACACTGATTTTATTTATCATTTAATAAGCGTGAATCATTTTCTTGTTCTCCTGTCCAACTGCTGCAGTACCTTATAAGGTCAATCAATCACTTCAAAACTGTAAGTTAGAACAGGAAGAGCAAAGTGGCGTATAGCTTGCATTATGTTCCTAGATGTCAGGGCTATTTTCCAGCATTAATATGAGTCTTCTAAAATATTCCTTACTGAGTTTTGTTTGAATTTCTTTATGTTTTATTGCTAACCGTTCATCAATTCCCAAATATTTATATACTCCCTCCTGTTCTAGTTCCTTTATATCGCATTCCTGCCTGACTGCTTTTTTCTTGGTGCTACAGATTTCCTGATTTAAATGTTACTTTTGCACATTTATCAAAACCAAATGACATTCTTATAACATCTGAGAAAGTCTTAACAACTTGCAGTTGTTGTTAAAGCTCCTCATCTGATGAACTATACAGTTTAAATCATCCACAAAAAGGAGCTGATGTCTTTATACTCAGTTGTTTTTTGGGAACTAAAATTGTAACCATGACCAAATCTGTTAAGCAGACACATTAATGGGTTAAGGACAAGGCAAAAGAGCAGTGGTGACAGAGTCACCCTGGAATATCCCCCTTTGAATTTTTATCCCTGGGATAATAATTTGCCCTTTATCATGGCTTAGCTGCAAAGTAGTTTGCCACTATTTCATGGTCACTGTAATATAACTGATCACTATAGTGTATGTGTCTGTGAGCACTTCTTTATCCATGAATGTGGGATGCTATCAAATGCTTTTTTATAATCTAGCCATGCCATACTTAGATTCTTCCCCTTTTTACAATTCTCCATTATGACTTTATATAACAACAGATAATCCTTTGTTCCATATTACTTTCTTTACTTACCATTTTGTTCTATTGCCATGACTGAGTTTTCTTCTAAATTACTGTAAACTTTTTAACATCAGTTCCATTACATAGTTTATACATCGTCAGAAGGCATGTTATTGGTCTACAGTCTTTAGGATAGCTTGCAGGTTCACTTTAAAGGAATAACATTTTTCTTGTTAACCAGCTTGGTGTCTTTTCAGGATGTGCATACAAGTAGTTCTTATCCAGGGCTAAATCTTTGTGGAAAGATGTTAATACTTTTAGCCAGAAGTTATGTATTGCATTTGGGCCTGGGATTTCCATTTAGGAGCCTTTCTTAATTTTGTTTCAATTTCTTTGGCTGTTTCTTCATTTCATTTCATAGCCTGTACATTTCAACTTCTTACTGTTTCATTTACTTCTATCCATTCAGCATCGTTTTTATGTTCAACTGGATCGTCATAGATGTTTCTCCAAAATGTCTCTGTTTCTTCTTTTTTTGGTGCTGTTTCTATTCCTTTTGCTTTTTCCCCCAGCTCTGTGTAAAACTTTTTGGGACATCAATGAGTTGCTTATTTTGTACTTTTCCTACATTTTAATCTGCATATCTTCATTGTTTTTCTGTCTGTGCTGATATTAGTTTATTATTTGCAGTTGTGTACTATAGTTTCTGGTCTGCTCTGTGTGTTGCTTTCTACCTGTATATGTCTATCTAAGTATTGTTGTTGATCTGTTCCATCATCTATTCTCTTCTAAGTGACATTTTTTGTCTTAATTGCTTTATAGCTTTCTCTCTCTGATACTTCTATGATGGAATTTGATTTTTCCCCTTCCTTTCCTTATTGCTCTGTGTTTTGGTGGTAAGACGTTATCTGTTATTTATTTAGCTGCACAGTAATATATCCTATTTACTTCTATCACATGAATTTCTTTTACTAGTCTTGATTACTTTGTTCATTTCTTTTATCAGACTTCTAACATTTTGGGTCTTTTTTACTTTACTGTAATCTATATATTTTTTATTTATTGATCTTAATATGTCTATCCATCTCTATTAAATAAGCTTACCTTAGATAATTTCCTTCTAAACAGAGGGTATAGTCTTTGTTCTTAGTTTCCTGTGGGCATTCTACAGAAATTTCAGAACACCTTTCTGTGACATATTCTCTTCAGCTGCAACCTGTGTCATCCATTGCTCATTCATATGGGAACTCACTAGCCTATCACTGCACAGCATTGACTGTATCAGAGTTGACACTGTTTCCTGCTCCTTCCCTTACTGTGCAGTTACAACTAAACTTTTGTACTGGTTTTATACAGAAAGGTCCAGAGCATCTTCATGTGGCAAGTAATCAGATGCTTCCTGATGCACCTGTGTCTCCTTAATTTGAGGGCTCCTTGTTTCATCATACTGTGATGTTATATGACTAGATATTCTACATTAAATTTTTTACTTCACAGGTAAACCATAAATTCAGTTTCCATTTTGTTTAACTTCTCCATTACTAATCCTCTTTTCTACTTTCCCCTTTTGTTTTCTTATTTTTTGTATTGTGAAGTTTTCCATATCTGGATGCCTTTGCCTGCATTTCTCTTCCAATATCTTTGGTTCTGCTCTTTTGTATTGATTAATTTTCTTTCTACTTGGCATAAATATTGCACCATATTAAATCTGTTTTTCATTCCCATGTCCATATTTCTTCATCAGATGTCTCCCGTTCCACCTATTTCTCCTTACCTTGGGGGCTCATTGTTCCACTATGCTGTATCTGTGTTAGACTTTCTACATTAAACCCTTCACTTCATGGGTATTCCATAACTTCAGCTTCTATTTGTTTAACTTCTGCTTAACTAATCTTCTGTTCTACATTCCCCCATTGTGATCTTATTTTTTGTATTGTGAAATGTTCCATATCGGGGTGCCTTTGCCTATATTTCTCTTCAAATATCTTTGGAACTGCCTTTTTTGATTAGTTTGGCTTTTTCCTTTGCATAAATATAATACCATATCAGATCTCTCTTTCTTTCCCATATCCATTTTCTTTTTTATACTTTTCACAAATCTCTAGGTTTTGTTCTTTATATTTGTGTACTTCCTCTGTTGCTTCTTTCTCCAAGCGACCCAAAGTTTCTTTGTCTATATAATATTTTTCATGGATCGGTTGTATTAACCAATGCAATTTGAATTTGAAGCTTTTTACAGTTTTTCTTGTGCAAGTATTTTTCTTCTAGTTTCTCTCTTAATCTTTTTGAATAACTTCTATCTGGAAATTATGGGCTTCTTGCATAGTAGTAAAATACATATTTTCTTCTTTATCCTCACCAGTCCATTCTATCATCTATATGGTTCTTTTCTGGCCTGCTACTTCCTTCTAATATTGGGGGGAGGGCATTTACCACCTAAGTCTGGTTTAAACCTACTGTAGGACTTTTTCCAGGTTTTGTGGATTCAGCACCGTCATTTTTTCCAGTCTTGGCATCAATGCAGATATCAGGATTGGGCACTTTTTTATTCTGGGACTTGTGCAGCCAGCTGTCTTTTTTATTTTGTAACCTATCTCTGTCAGTGATATATGCTATATAAAATGTAGTCTCTCTCTCTCTCACTATATATATATATATATATATATCAGTGCTGTCTTGGTGAGATTCTGTGAAAAAAGGGTCTACCACGTGAAGGTACTCACCAAGACTTGAGGATGAATTCAGTTCCAGCAGCACTACTGTCCTTTTCTTGCCAATTTTATTATCTCTCCATTCAGATCACTATCATTTCTCCATTTGGAGATGTTTGAACTTCATTTGCAAGTGGTAGAAGACCTGTATGAAAGAAACCATGTAAATACAGATGTTCTTTCAGACAAATAAAACATTGTTTTAGCTATAACCATCCATCCGCAACCCCCTTTTCCCATTTTTGCATATAGGGTTGGGGAGTCACTTCAACGGTAACAATTTTCTAGTGCCAATATTCATACTACTGGGAGGGTAGTCCTGCCACATTTTTTCTTCCACACCACATGCATTCTCACACACACCCACGACCAATTTAGTGTGCCCAATTCACCTATTGCATGTCTTTGTAATGTAGCACGTGGTGAAAATCCATTGTAATGCAAGCAGGTTATGCAGACTCCACACAGAAGGCAACCCAACTGAGAATCAAACCAGAGTACCTCTTGCTTTGCGGCGACAATATTAACTGCTATGCTATGTGCCACCCTATGTATATAAGCTTTATATCCATATATCATTTTATGCATTATTTTTTTTGTCCACATCTTTTAACTTTATGTATACTCATCTGTGCTTGTGTATGTCTTAGGAAAATATGTATTCTTATTTGTACATGTTTATAAAAATATGTTGAACTTTTCTCTCAAGGCCTCCACTGAAAATGGACTTTATACATGTGAACTGTCCCAATCAACAAATGCAAATAATCAATTATAATTATAAGTGTATGTTCTTTTATTTTTTACCCACATTACAAATTTTCTTAAAGTAATTGCTGTAAAAATCTCTTGAGCTCTGGTCCTAGAGTTTGTTTTCACTACACTAATCTTGTGGTCAGAGTTAAAGATATAGCACTGTTAATGATGCAGGACAATACGTACATGTATATTGCTTAAGCACCTGTTTAGGGGTTTGTATAAGAATGGGAGAAGTACTAATTGGTTCCCTGACAGAGTGTCTGACGCATGGAACAGACTATCAAATTATATTAAAGCAAGCACTAGTTTAGATATTTCTATGAACAACCTGGACACGTTTTATGGGGATAACTGTTTTGGTATGCTAACAGGCTACAAGGGCATTACAGTCCATGCCTGAAATACTTGTATGTATCTATAAGCGCAGTTCAATTTTTATACCTGAACTCTCTCTCCCCAAAACAGGTATCAAAATACTATCAGTGAAATATTAAGTCTGTGCACTGATTTCATTCTGTGACTTGCAAATTATACTTTGAATTTGGTCTGTATGACTACTGCTGCTCTGCTTTACGGAAAGAATAATACATTTGCTGTGTCTGTTTCTCATGATATAATGCTTTTTGAGGAACAGGAAGCATATGTGCGGAAGCCAACCTTAATATAAAATACTCTGGCTCAGATATTTAGAGTTGCACAAAACCAAACATACTTTTATGCATCTCTGGATTTGGACTTGTGTACTTGAAATAAGTGATTCTCATTGTTTAAATGGCATGGCATTCCATTACTTTATTGTTACATTTTGTTAAAATAGCTTATTTACCAATAGTTGAGCTAAAATAAAACTTTGATTAAACCGAATAGTAGAAGAGAGACAGCTGTGCCAAAGACATAATTTCTTTATTTTTCTACATTGTTATAAGCAAAATATCTGTTTAGAGAAAAGTTACAAAAACATGCAATACAGATAAATAATTGTTAAATACAAAACTAACTGATTATGTTTACAGAAACCAACAGTCAAATATAAGAATCAAATCATAATGGCACCTAGGGAATCTCTTTGTTTTAACTGAATAAGTTTTTGTTATCAGTGCAATGATTACTTAAGTAGAAAGACAGTTACAAAATGGCTGATAGCAGTTAACTCTGTGCAGTAAGTCTCAGGAGGCTACATCAAAAATAAAAATAAATACACAGATTGGATGAACTAAAATTAATCTTTATTCAGCCACTAATGGGGGGAGACAGCTTCATCTATTGCATAACAATTCTTTGGGATGTACCATGTGCAAGGGAAAGGGTAGGGTCTCAGTGTCCTTACGATCATACAGAAGATGATGGCAAACTCCTATTGGCCACTTGCGCCTGAGAGGAACAAATGGATCGTAGGGTTCTCGCTTTTGAAGGGTTGATGAACCTTAGTGGGACAGGAGAGAGGCATGATTGTTATCAGTGATTGAGAACAAAAAAAAAAAAACTCTTGTTATTACAGCTTTCTTATATCCTTAAGATGCATCAAAAATATAAAAATATCTCTTAAACCTACCTTATCTTCAGTACTCACTAAGTAAGTCAATAAATAAGTAACATTCACAAACTGGCACTGACAGTTGTGCAATCTCAGAACATGTTAGCAAGGTAAAACAGTCCTCAACCACAAATCTTCACTTACAATAAAAAGTAATGTTGTGTCTTTCGGTTTATCCCAGTTAGGGGTCGCCACAGCGGAACTCCGGTCCGCTAATGTTTGGTAGTGGATTTTTACGTGCCGAGTTACCAGCCCTGACGCACAACCTTCAACGAAGACATGCCCATTCACGCATGTCTCTATGCAGAAGACGCTCTAGCTGAGAATTGAATGCGGCAACGCTACCACAGCACCACTAAGTAATGCACTAAATAAAGTAAAATGAAAACAAAATAAAAAAAGAAGTTATGTACTCACCATAACGTTCCATCTGAGTAGTTCTACTTCATTAGCCTTCAACCTGTGGGATACCGGATCCATATCGGATCCGAGCCAGCAATTTCACTAGCATCTGCTCCAAGCTCCTCCCCTTACCCATAATACACCTCCACTACCTTCCAACCCCCAGATAGAGTTTGCTGACCCTTATACTGATAACCCAACCTTAAAAATACTTTATGACTTACAACTGCAGCCCTCAGGCTGTTCATATGACAAGGTCAGGGGGAAGGAGGAAGGGAGGGACGGTTGAAGACAAATGAAGTAGAACTATTCAGGTGGAATGTTATGGTGAGTACATAACTTCTTTATCTGAAGTAGTTTACTTAATTTGGTGTTTAACCTGTGGGACAGAGTCCCCAGCTACTAAACTCCTGTGTGGCCCTCATGGAAGGATATTCCAGAGCACCGCGGAACCAAAGGATGCTCTCTTCCTAGAAGTCAAATCCAATTTGTAGTGAGAAATAAAGGTATGAGATGAGGACCAAGTAGCTGCAGAACAAATATCATCCAATGAGACTCTAGACCAAAAGGCCACAGAAGTAGCCATGGACCTAGTGGAATGAGCTTTTACCTGACCTGGATGAGACACACCTTTATCCTTATAGACCTGAAGGATGCACGAGGAAATCCACCTAGTAAAAGTGACCTTGGAGATAGATTTGCCCAAAAAGGGTTTAGAGAAGGACACAAACTGATCGGATTTGTGGAAGTTTTTGGTCCTAAGTAAATAAAATCGTAACTGTCTATGAACATCCCAACAAGTGGAATTTGTATTCCATTTTGTCAGCAAAGTTTGGGAAGAAAACTGGTAAATTAATGGTCTGATTGATGTTTACTTGTGATGCAACCTTAGGAAGAAAGGACAGATTGGTCCGAAGGGAAACCCTATCTTTATGGAAAATCATATATGGAACTTTGATGGACAAAGCTTGCAGTTCTGAAACCCTTTTAGCAGAAGTTATAGCCACCAGGAATGTTGTTTTCCAAGATAAGAATTTAAGATCTGTGGTTGCAGCAGGTTCAAAAGGCAGAGCGACCAAAGCTTGAAGAACCATAGTAAGGTCCCATGGGGGAACAGGATCCTTGACCGGGGGCGTAACAGAAAGGTACCTTTGATAAAGGCTTTACACAGTCTGGAGGAGGCCAGGGAGGAAGAATTCTCACCCGCATTAAAATGAGAAATGGCAGCCAATTGAACTCTGATAGTAGAAGAACTAGCTCCCTGTTAAAAAATATTGGCTAGGAAATCAAGAATGGCAGAAATAGGAGCCGTGAAAGGGTCTAAACTCATTTGAGAAGCCCAAAATGAAAAACATTTCCATTTGCTGCAGTAAATCTTCCTGGTTGAAAACTTATGAGCAGCTACAAGAATAGACCTAACTGAAGAGGATAATCCAGGAGTCCAAACAATCATGGGAACTGGAGCATTCAAGCCGTGAGCTTCAAACTGTCCAGGTTCAGATGAGGAACCCCCGATGGGTGTGAAATCAGATCATGAATGGGATTCAAGATCCAGGGCAGAGCCAGAAGATGAGAACAAAGGAAGGGAAACCATACCTGGCGAGGCCAAAATGGGGCAATGAGGACCACTTTGCTCCCCAGTCGAGGAGCTTTCTGTAGAAACCTCGGAATAAGAGGTACTGGAAGGTAAGCATACAGAAGACCGGGAGGACAAGCATGGACTAGAGCATCTCTGGGGGACTCCCCCGGCAGGGAGTTCAGAGCAAAAAAACTTACTTCACTTCCCGTTGGAAGGAGATGCAAAGAGATCACAGTAATGCTTACCCCACTCCAGAAAGATCTGCTCTGCTACTGAATGATTCAGAGACCACTCATAAGGCATCTGAATAGTCCGACTTAACCTGTCTGCTAGAATATTGGACCGTCCCTGAATGTGCACTGCTATGAGAAAGTGACCAGTGGAGATCGTTCATTCCCACATTCTCATGGCCTCACGCCAAAGGGGGTAAGATATGGTCCCTCCCTCTTTGTTGACGTACCAGACCACTGACATGTTGTCTGATTGAATTGTAATGGTTCCCAGAGGAAGAAAGGCATGAAGGGCCTACAACACCAAAAGGACTGCCTTCATCTCTAGAATGTTTATGTGCAAGCTGATCTCAACAGGGGACCACAGGCCTTGGACTGTCCTGCCCAAAAAGCCACCCCACCCGAGCTTGGAGGCATCTGTGGTCAGTGTGGCTTTGACAAGGGCTGAAACAAAGGGTCATTCCTCCAAGATCTTCGGAGAGCACATCCACCACAGAAGGGACAACCGACAGATTTGACTGAGGTGTATCGGATATGATAATGGAAGTTCCAACAGGGACCATTGTACAGCTGGTATCCACTGTAGTACTCTCATATGTAACTGGGTACACAGAAGAATCATTATGCTCGCTGCCACTGAACCCAAGGCCCTCAACACTGATTCTGCCAATGGAAGATGAGAATGGTAGATCAAGAGACATACATCCTCAGGTTTTGTACTCTCTCTGTGGTCAGGAAGAATTTCCACTGTAAGGTGTCTTTCCTTGCCCCAATGTACTTTATCACTTGGACAGGATTTAGAAGTGATTTGGATGCATTGATTGTGATCCCCAAATGCAGAGAATGTTTTAAGAAATAATCCCTGGTTTGAGAAAATAGATGTCTGGTGGGAGCAGTGAGGAGCCAATCGTCCAGGTATGGATAGACCTGAATCCCCTGAAGCCTCAGGTGAGCTGCTACTACCGCCATCACTTTGGTGAACACCCTGGGGGCTGTGGTGAGACCAAAAAGTAGGGCTCGAAATTGGTAATGATTGACTCCTAGCTGGAAGCGGAGGAACCTCCTGGAGCTTCTGTGCATCTTAATGTGATAGTAGGGATCCTGGAGGTCTGATGAGCTCATCTAGTCACTTTCTTGCAGGTACGGCATGATGGACTGTAGTGTGACCATCCGGAATTTTTCTTTGGCAACTGACAGGTTCAGGGTAGATAGGTCCAGAATGGGCCTTAAGTCCCCCATTTTCTTTGGCACCAAAAAGAACCTGGAGTAAAAGCCTGATCTGGACTGATCTGGGGGGACGGGTTCGATCGCTCGTTTTCCTAGCAGCTTGGAGATTTCCTGTGCTGCTGGCCTCCCTTTGCATGGGTGGTACATCCGGGAAGTTTGGTAGTAACCACAAAGGGGATAGAGTATCCTCTGGATATGATCTGAAGCACCCAGTGGTCTGATGTTATGGACTCCCATGCCACCAGGTGCAATGACAATCATCCCATGACTGCCTCCAGAGTAGAGCAGATGGGCAATCCCTCAGGGTTGCTGTCCGGGCCTGTCCGAGAAAGGTTCTCAAGACCAGAAATTCCTCAGAACCCCCTCTGCCTGTGCACCAGCATCTATCCTGTCCCCCTCTGTCTATGGGGGAAGAGGGGCCCTGAGTGTCCCGGGAATACTGTGACTTCCGTAACCACATCTTCTTTTGCCTTCTCTGATTCCAGGAAAAAGATCTTTGAGGGTTAAAGAAGCAGATTTCGAGAGCAGACAGTGTCTTCCCATCCTTCTCACTCTGGACTAAAGTCTCTTTGACAGTCTTACCAAAAAGAGTAGAGCCATCATAAGGGGCATTGGCAAAAGACACCTTGAAAGGTTCCAAAAACTGACATAGTCTGAGCTAGGCATTGTGCCTCATGGACATGTTGGAGCCAGCCGCCCTAGTCGCTCCTTCAGTAGCATATGAAAGGAGTCGCATGGACGTGCTGGAGACTGCTTTCAAAGTGGCCATCCTCATGGAGAATGAGTCCCTGCCCTCCTGCGACATGGACTTAAGGGGAGACTCATGCAGCTCCTTGACCAGGTCACGCTGGAGTCTTGTGACGTGGGCCAGGTAGTTCAGTGCCCTAATGGAAAAGGTTGCTGATGCATAAACCCGTTTCCCTAAATGGTCCATCATCCGCGACTCTCGGTCAGGGGGATGAACCGAGGAACTGTCTTGGGCTAGTTCCTTTTTGTGGCTGCTGCTACCGCCATAGCATCTACAGGGATCCCTTGTTCCATGCTGGTCTATCTGATGGTGGACTCAAGATCTTATCAGGACATTTAGGGATTGGTTCCAAGGTGTCTGGCTCCTTGGGATCTGCGGGAGGTGACACCCAGGAAGTAGATGGGCCCATGCTGAATGCCTCCAGGAACATGGACTCATCAGAAGAAGGTTTAGGGGCAGACCAACCTCCCTGTTGGCAAAGGATTCCATGATGTCTCCTCGGGAGGAGATCTTGAGGAACCTTCCCCATCATCCAAACCTGTCTCTTTGGTGAGGGACTCGGGGGGGGGGGGGTCCAAGTGCCTCCTCTTACATGTATGCTTGCAAGGCATGTCTCTGGTGGGGCTCTCTGAGGGAACTCGCAAGCCACTTATTCCTCAGGGGGAACCGTCTGGGGCTCCTTGAGCATGGGCTGTCCCTCTGGTAAAATGATGGTATTCATAGATAGAGACAAGGAGGTTGGGGCAGAATCCAAGGAGATGGTCAAGGGTCTCAATCCAGTGGAGAGAACCCTTTCTACCACATCGAACGCTGAGGAAGAACGAACCTCCTGGGGAACCAGTAAGGAAGCCAGCCTCATCCGATCCGACGTGAGAATCGGAGCTGGGCCCAAAGTGGATGGAGCTCTGAGAGAGGGAACTTGGCCCAACAATGCAGGAGCCGATGAAAAAAGTTCCTCTCCCTTGGATCCAACACCCAAGCTCCGGCTATGACAGCCACTCAGATCGAACTGGTCAGATGTGACACACTCCAGGCAGCTGTCGGCATCGAGGAAGCAGGTACCATTGGCGCTGACCCCCTGACTAAGGCCATCCTCAGATCCGAGTATTCCAAACCCGGTGGACAGATCGGAGGAGGAGAAATCGGTTTGAAAAAAGAAAGCGAGCTTCCCCCTCCAGAGGGAGAGGGGGCTGGCAAGACCCCCATCTGGATCTGAGTACGAATTAACCTCATCATTTTATCCATGTCAGCTTCCGGTAAGCTACACATGGATCTCGATGAGGCCATGGACCTCTGACCTGGCGGGTCGAGGAACTGAGGCCCTAGACGGAGAACATGTCTCTCCTGGCTCCGGGGAAAATCTCTGAGATTGGAGCCATGGGGAGTCATGGATCCTAGGCTGACTTTTGGCGGGAGAAGGAAGGTCCAGAGACCTCTTACATTTTCTGGCTTATGAGATTTTGGCTCTCTCTCCCCTTCTCTCTGCCCCACTTCCACAGGTTTAGAAATGGGAGGTTGAGTCCCAGCCTGGGAGGGAGGAGAAGCAAGGGCAAGAGAGGAAGTAGAGACGGCCACAGCAGCCACTGAGACTGAAGCCGAGGATGAGGCAACCGCCTTAGAAGTGGGAAGAAGGCCTTTCAGGGCCAACTTAGCCTTCCTGTCTTTAATAGTGCATGGGTTAAAACTCGTGCAAATAGAGCAATCCATATTCAGATGGGCAATGCCCAAGCACATCACACAAATAGTGTGGTCATCTGCAGGAGACAATTTATGACCACACTCAGTGCACCTTTTGAAAACAGGCCTTTTAGCTGTGTCTCTATCCAGCCACTCACACTAGAGTGGGAAAAAGAAGAGAAAAAAGTACCTGTTTGTTCACTGAGACCACTCACCACACACTCAAGTCACACAGAACACTGAGGGGGGAGGATAAGCAATGCACACTAACTAACTCTAAACTACACAACGCACCAGCGAGGGGAAGAGAGGAAACCTACACTAAACACTTATGCTCAAAAAATTTTAGAAAAAAAAGCTGCTTAAAAGCAGAAAATCCACTCACTACTCAGAGCTCAGGAGATCACGATGCTTCAGCTAGCCACGGCAAACGAGATCTAGGGGTTGGAAGGTAGTGGAGGTGTATTATGAGTAAGGGGATGAGCTTGGAGCTTGGAGCAGATGCTAGTCAAATTGCCGGCTCGGATCCGGTATCCCACAGGTTGAAGACCAAATGAAGTAAATCACTTCAGATTAAAATTTCCAACCTATTTCACTGTTAAAATTGTAATGTCACACACAGACAATAAAACCCCCAAAAACATTTTATACCTAAACTAGCTATTTTCAAAATGTAAAAATAAATACATATAAAAAAATATAAGTATGAAGTAAAACACCGACCTCATCTAGCAGACCAGAAAAAAACACATCACCAGCAAAACAGACCTGATTCTGTCTGTGTAAACAAAGGTCAAATGCCTGTAGATGTAATTAAATTATAATTCTATCAATTCCTAAAATAAGCATTTTGTATGTACTGAAGCTCTTAAAAAGATTAATGAAACAAAATAAAAAAGTACATTTAATTCAGAGAAATGTATGTAAACTACATGAACCTTCAGTACAAAGAGGCGATTTGACATAAATTTTGAAGTCACTGAGAATACCAACATTTATGGAAAAAACTGAGAGAGATGACTAGACCATATGGGGCTCTGGTTTTGATAAATTAAATAACTTGTACTGTAGGAGTTGGATACTAGTTTCCTGACTCATCGCATTGTCGCTCATCATAAAACTTGTCCCTAAACCCATAATACAAGATATTTGATGTATTACACACTAGACACTCCACAGTTTCTATTCACATACCCAGATGTGTGTAGGTATATGTATTTTTGTGTGTGTCACTGTGTGTACATACATGCACACACACTATAAAACTCTACATGGTATTAAGAAATACATGTGTGTCTAGAATAGCGCTGCTCTGTAAGATTAGGGAATGAGTCTTCTGATAAATGGTGATGCTGAAAGTCACATAATCAGAACATTTTCATGAGCAATATGAACTAGACCTGGCTCAACAAGGACATTTTGATGGAACTCTAATCAAGTCACAGAATAGTGATAAAATGTATCTGAATCACTCATTCAGATCCACAGATGAAATTGCAAATTCACTTAAAACGTCATTTTTTTTTGTCAGGGTACAAGCACTATGCACCCACTACAAGGGAGGAGCACCCCCGATGCATCTATAAACCAACTCTGAGAATGCATCTTATTTGGGAACAGAGAAATTCCCCTATACATAACTCATAAGTAAACAACATTTAGGGTGTTACTGACTAGTAATTTTCAGAGTTCTACTCACTAGATTCCACAATTCATTTCACTAGGACATGGTTAATTACATTATCTGCATAAGCTGTGTATTGGGGTCTATATTACATTATCAAAGTTTCAAAACTTCAAATCTGATATGGTCGACACCATATAATCTAAGTTTGAAAAGTCGAAAATGTAATAAAACACAACAACCTACAAAAACAAACCATTTAAACACTCTAAGCAGGGGGCAAGCCCCCCTACACATCCCACTACTTAAATATGCCAACTCCGAGATCGCACTACAGTGCAAAAAAGAGAAATCTTCCCTTTCCACACTGTACGGAGATCTCCGTTAAAAGATTAGAAGTTTCAAAACTTCAATCATATGATGTCGACAATATCAAATTCGAAGTTTTGAAACTTTGATTTCTGATATAGACCCTTGTATTGAACAGGGTTTTAGTTTAAGATAGTTTTTTAATAAATGGACTATCTTGCAAGGTGATTCTGTACACCAATCCTGAGGTGGGTTTTAGATTTAATTTTATTGTGTCAGGTAAGTTTGTTTTTATTTTAGTAGTGTAGTGTAGTGTTTTGTTAGAATACGTTTAGTTATATTTAAGTTGGTTTCATCTTATGTATTTTGTTTTGTTTTGTTTAGGATTGTATCCATTTTGCCAATATTGTCATTGTTGTCTTTTTTAGTTTTTATCATTTAAATTTTTAATATCATTAATATTGGATTCTTGGGGTTTGATTATAGGGGGATAGCTTGTGCGAGGAGTTTAGTGTTTATTTTTATTGTATGTAATTTTATTTATTTTTGGTTTTGTTTTTCCTAACTGATTCAGAGATAGGATGTTTAAGGGTTGCATGTATTAATTTTACCCTGATATCTGCAGCATATGCATATTTGTCTACACACACACACACACACATATATATATATATATATATATATATATATATAGATATAGATATATATATAGATATATATAACATATATATATATATCTATATATATATATATATATATAGATATATATATATATATATGTATATAGAGATATATATATACATGCACATGTGTATACACACACACACACACACACACACACACACGCATATGTGTGCATATGGTTTCATTACAGACAGCTGAGCTCCACGTGACTGTGCTCTAACTTCCCAAATATGCCTAGCTGACATCACCTTTTATTTCATATAAAAGGCTTGACTCTTAAGCATGCTGTGATTGCTGTTCTCGGGAGATCACTGTGCACTTTAATGGAGAGATTCACCATTTCCTGCTGATGTGCAACAGTAAAGTTAAGCTGTATATATATATATATATATATATATATATATATATATATATATGAAAAACATGAACAGGGAAGTGTTTTGCCACCACCCACAAAGTTGATAGGATGATGAGGTAAGTGTGCTATTTAGAATCTGATACAAATGCTAAAACAAATCATTATTTTTATTTTTTATTTTTTTTTTGCTTCTCTTAGGACCGTGGCAAATTCGGGTTCTTCTAGCACCAAATCAGGCCTTTTGTTCTTGGGGGTGGCAGGAGACAGGCATTCCAAGGCTGTGTAAGAGCCATAATGCCCATTCATTCCTGCCAGGAAATCCCAATAAGTCCTCTTCCTGGCAGGAATCGTATGGTAGGGAGCAGACCAATTCGCTGGAGGTGTAGGATGGCCTATCCTCCAACTAGGAGCAATCTCTTTCCTCCACTATCGCTTTCTCCTAAGGGAAAGTAGGGTCAGACAGAACCTAAGTGCACCACCTACTACTCACACTAGATGTCATCCGTATGGTGACACAGAACCTCCTTCCTCTCCCAGGATGGGTGAGCTGGCATTGGCATGGTGACCCAGAACCTCCTTCCTATCCCAGGATGGGTGAGATGAAACTGGTATAGTAAGCCAGAACCTACTTCCTCTCCCTGGGTGGGTGATCTGGTACTGGCATGGTGACCCAGAGCCTCCTTCCTCTCCCAGGATGGGTGAGCTGACATTGGCAAGATGGGCCAGAAACTCCTTCCTTTTTCAGTATGGGTGAGCCGGTACTAGTATGGTAACTCAGAACCTCTTTCCTCTCCTAGGATGGGTGTCCTGGCACTGGCATGGTGACCCAGAACCTCCTTCCTTTCCCAGGATGGGTGAGCTGGCACTGGTATGGTGACCCAGCACCTACTTCCTTTTCCTTTTTCAGGATGGGTGAGCTGGCACTGGTATGGTGACCCAGCACCTACTTCCTTTTCCTTTTTCAGGATGGGTGAGCTGGCACTAGTATTGTGACCCAGAACTTCCTTCCTATCCCACGATGATTGAGATGATGACAGCATGATGACCCAGAACCTCCTTCCTATCCTACGATGATTGAGATGATGACAGCATGATGACCCAGAACCTCCTTCCTATCCTACAATGATTGAGATGATGCTAGCATGATGACCCAGAACCTCCTTGCTCTCCAAGGATGGGTGAGCTGGCACTGGCATGGTTACCCAGAACCTACTTCCTTTCTCAGGATGGGTGAGCTGGAACCTGCTGTTCTTTCCCATCCTCCCTGGCCAGCTCCTATAGGTACATTTGCCACTAGTAAAACTTAGATCATCTGTGCCACATCAGAGCTTTTCCCTTCTGTGTCATGGAACTCCCAAAAGCTGTATCATTACTTCATATAAACAGTATGGTGGACACTTACAGCAGATGGAACATGTTGGTTGCAGACACTGTATGATGTACAATCCACACTTTATGGCAAGAGGACACATTTTTTTCAGTGAGTTTAACCACTACCATTAACACAGACTGCCAAGCTAAAATGCCTGAAAGTGGTCCTAGATCGTGGAAGAGAAGTATAATCTCCTCCTCACCAAAATTATCATCCACGGAAAAGAGAATAATAAGATCGAAGAGTAATGACTTTTTTTAGTTCTTGCAGCATTCGGGATTCTAATTTATGAATACTGAGATTTACTAGTCTTTGCGCTAAAACATCTAATAATAATAGCAATGGTCTGACCTCAGGTGATTCTGTGACTTGATAACTGGCAAACAAAATCTCACACACACAAAATAACAAGGTTTTCCCTGCTGAGTGCTTTGATATATGCCATTACTTCACCTCTTCTGAACTCCAATGAATAGCATGGTTCTACTATCATTCATGCAGAAGTTAATAACTTACATTATTCCATAAAACATGCCAAAAAGTGGAAAAATGTGGCACCAACTAACTTTTTTTTCAGTTGCACTATGCCTTTAAAGTCTATGAAATTATACGTTCAGTTGGAGTAGGACCTAGTCTCTTAAAAAGCTTCTTTGTATAACAGCTGGCTCAGAGAATAATGTCTTACGCAAGAAGTGTATTAATCACTGGAAAGTTATGTATGACAGTGTTGTGCATTTTGTTCCTGGTGGTCTTTATTTATCTTAAAAATAATTTATTGCCTCAGTTTTATGCATGACCCCTTATCACTCTTCAATTATTGAATCTCGACAATTACACTACTGATCTAAAATTTTACCTTTGACAACTATTAACTTATAACAAATGCTAGACATTTAATTAATAATGTGAATGACTATTTCCAAAATATTTCTGGTTGATACATCTGTTTCTACAGTAACTGGTTCAGTATTACTAAAGGTAACTAGTTGTTGATCTGAGGGGTAGGGAAGAAAAGTACCTTTTTATCTTTAATCTACTGCTTTTACTCTGTTAGTACAATATGCAGGTAATAAGGAAGCGTTACAAGACTAACAATTTTAGCAGCCATTTTATTCATTTTACTGGGAGCTGTATTCATCTCTTTGCTTAGATAAAAAGCATGCAGAGTTTTAAAACTGGAGATGTTATCTGTACTTCCCCTTTTGTTTCCTAATGAAAATCTTTAACTAGGCCAATGTCAGATGGTTACTAAAACTGCACTCACAACTTAAACTATCTTGAATTCATTCCTTTGGTGGTTAACAACTAAAATTTTTGTTAACAGAGTGATGAGGAATTCCAGTATGCAACTTCCTTAACCTGCTCTGGTTTTACTATTCTTTATCTACTAAGTCATATGATTACTTGAAAGGTAGGCTAATCTTATAGTGACTGATCTGATTTACTCTGCCTCGTTTTAGCATTCCTTAATTATGACAATCATCACAAGCACAGTCCTTGCAAAATAAAAATTAAATCAAAACCAAATAAAAATTTAAAAAAGAGACTTCAAGCATTTTTGCAAGAGGTTAATGCCCAGTTGCACTCCCCCTGTTGGGAGGAATTACCCTAGGGTACCTTACTTATAATTATTTTGTCGACAGAACACGTCAGCAATACAAAATGATCACATGTTGTTCTCATATTAAACCACATGACATTTCATATAATTCCATATTACAGACCCCTTTTTAGCCATGGCACAGATAGGAAGGGCATTGACAAAGCAAAAAGTAGTATACATGCAGAATTTACAGTAGCTGTTTTAACAGTGGGTTTTAGGATGATGGGAGAATACCACAATACTCAGAAGACTCCCTCAGGCACACAGGATAATGTAAATTAAGGACGTGTAATAGTTGTAAGGTAGTTGTAGCTAACACAATCATTTCCAGCTCATTGAAAGTGACAGGGGACAATGTCCCATCCTAAGTGGCACATGTTTATTGTACTTGTAACAAAAGATCGGAACCTGTTAAAGTTGGTTAGAGTACTGCTATCAGCTTGTGATGTGCATTTGTGTAGTACAGTGTGCAGCTGCCTTAACCTAAACTACAAGTACCTGTGGGTCAGGAACTCGGAAAGATTTAGTTTTATGAAAGGGTGGGCATTAAAGTGGACAAAGAGACATGATAGTATACAATTAAGTATGTGTGTGTGTGTGTTTGTGTGTGCGTTTTCTTCATGTTGTTGTAGCAGACCCTAGAGGTGGCTGCGACACACAGGGACAATCACTTATGAATAATCCATAGTAGAGCTTTACCCATGGCTTCCGCCCAGGAAGGAATTTGATACACAACTCCATGTTCTACCAGGTAAATGGGTGGTGGTGTGTATTGTACAGTTGTGTATTTTTGCCATGCAGTCTCCCCATGCCTTTTGGAGGCCTAATCCTAGACTAGCCTGCATGTAGTTTGAGGTGAAACCACAGTGGCATTTGCTGTGGAGGTTTTCAGCCATTAGGGCCATGGCTACATATAAGGATTCCCATATATACAGAAACTGGAGATCAAGAGCTTCACATCCTCGACTTGAAAAGCATCAACACTGCCAAATAGGGTGCCTTTGAAATGAGCACTGGACATGAACTGAGCAGATCAGGTGGTTGATAATGGAAAATAAACAATGAGGATGATTTTGAGAGATGTACATTTACAGCAAATGATGAGCATGAGTCTGGGAGGTGTTTACCCCTGTATCAGTATTGGAACTGGAAAGGTCTTATCCTAGACATCAAGCAGTAAAACAGAATTTTTGGAGGTGGGAAGGGAGAACCTCAGTCCTGTTGAACAAAACTTTCAGAATACTGTTCCTAATGGTCTGCATTATAAAGTCTGAGGTGCCATTATGCAATCCCACCTTGTAAGCTTATATGCATTTTTTTCGTGTTTCCTTACAAACATCTGCTTTGAAGATGGAAGTAAGCAAATGCAGCCTAGTTCATGGTTCATGAGCAAAGGTCCTGCAGATTACATTTTGCAAATTTGCTATAAAACATTGAAATATGCAGTAGTACAATGATGTTTATCAAGTGTAATGCATACCTCTTGCTTTGGCATTTAGTTATAATTTAGGACTAAACATTCATATTCATCTTAATGGTCTACCCTTGATCATGTAAACATGAACAATCAGGGCAGCTGTTAATGAGGAGAGTATCCTTGGACACATTTTAAGCTGTGTTTGTTCAGGTTAGGTATTGCATTGAACTACAAATGTTCCCCCAAACATCCCTGCTTCTGAAAGAATGCCTGCACTTTAAGAAAGCAAACTGCAAACACACAGACATTAGCAAGTAGATCCACTTGCATGATTCTGAAATAAAATGACAGAACAACTAAAACATAAAAGTAAGAATTGGACAGTTCCAGAAAATATAGATGAGCGTAAACAAAAATTACTCAACTATCAAGCAAAAGTAAGTACCATTTTATTTTTGATTGTCTGTTTAATCCATCAATCACAAAATAACCTTAACTGTTCCAGTAGTCAGAATTAGTGGTACAATAGCAGTGGCATCTGACTAAGGATGATCTAAACCTAATCTAATAGCCCATTACCCAGACACAGGCATTTTGACTAGAAAGACTAGCTGCAGCCCCTGAAAGTGATTTCTTCCATAGAATAATGGGTAGTTCTAGGTACTTAGTGGCTGTGCTTAAAAAAAAGGAAGTAAGGTGAAAAAGCAAGTGATATATGAATTATTCATACAGTAACAGGATGGTTACCCACTTGTAGTCAATATGTTCCCATTTACTCATTTTGGAAGAAAAGATTCTCAGAGTACCAGTTTGGCTTTTGCCTGTATTGAAGTTCATAGGTAGTCAGTTGTGTATATAACCTCTCACATAAAAAAAGCATTTCTTATGTTTAAATCTGCCATAGCTTTAAGTGTCAGCATGATGAAAAGACATACCTGCTTTGTCTTTGGATGTCCTTACCATGTGGATGAACGGTATTTTAGTACTATTGTATCAAAGGGGATTTTAACCAGCCAGCCTCCAGAGTGAAAAGCAATCACTTATTATTATTGTACTTCCTAGTATGTGGCATCCTACATACTGGTGATAAAAAACATATTTAATAACACTTTGTATTATCCTTTTATTAATGTTTTCCTCTTTATACTACATTACACAGATACACAGTTTAAACCATCACACAATTACGAATGCACAGCAATGTTTAATGTATGAACCTGAGTATATTTCCTTCCACATTTTTTATTAGGCTATGGACTTCTGCCACATCCTTTCCCAGCTATTATGTATGTTGTCTTTTGCTGTCGGCCCAGTTGTACTGTTTCCACATGCATGTACATTTTAAAATTGTTTTTTGTCAGAGTATTTAAAATGTCCTTTGTAGCCTCCTTCCATCTACCAGTAGTGTTTCTGACCTAAACTCCAAGAAAGAGAAGTTGACCTTTCTCCCCTTCCCTCCAGCTTTATGATTCCCCCTTGTGTCAGTATAAATTTTCATTTTTATTTTCATTTCTTCAAAATCTCTTTATCAAAGTTTAATTCCCAATTTCTATGCATCTATCTCCTACTTTTATCATTACTGCACAGCTACAAAATGTGTGAGTAGAGTCCATTTCAGCATTCCCATACCTGTCCCATCTCCAGCTGTTCTATACACCTATTCAAAGGGTGCTGCATCATATGCACCACATCTAACATACTCGTCTCACATGATTTAGATTGATTTGAATTTTCCATATTTTCAAATAATTTCTTCCCATTTCCTAAGGTAGAAGTATGTGCTTCACCCCATAGCAATAGGGTACTGCATTTCATTTCACATGACTGAGTAAGTGTATCAGTTTCTTCAGTAACACTCTTGAACCCTGACTGTGTGTTTACTTTCCACTTACTATAGTTGTAAGTAAAACATGCTGACTAGTTGAAATTTATGGTTATGTAATTAATTATTCAGTTTCATTTTACATTTATGTATATATATATATATATCTTTTATTTCTTTCTTGATGTGAAAACATATTTAATGGGGTGATGAGACCAGCCATTTCACCCACCACTGATATTGCTTTTTTTATTCTCCAATTCCTCAGCATCAGTAGAAATATGGAAAAATAAGAGAAAAACGAATGGATTACTCATCCTAAATGCATGTGCAGTGTGCTTTAAAGGACTGCAATATTTAATATATCAGAGATGTTTCCTTATATAGCTTTGGTTATACATCTCCTTTCGTTTTACATTTTATCCTCTCTTCCATAAGTTTGTCATTAGCAAATGCAACTTATAACTCTGTAAATGTAAACAGTATTTGTACGCTCTCAATCAGATCCTCCTTCAACATGCATGGTGCCACAGAATGGAGCATTTGTTGAACAACAGAACATTATAAAATTTCTGAAAATCCCTATTGCATTGTCAGTACCCCTAACTTAATCTCCTTTAGACTCAACTCAATATAGTGTCTTTTGCAAACGCCACACCTTATTTAAAAAAAAACTGCATTTGCTTCCTGAAGGTATAGGTGGAGGGACAGGTTTATAACTCAGTACCTCTCAAACCACTGGACTGATCTTTCCCTGCACATTAAGCAGTGTGGCTCACTAAAGCAACTTTATAAATATCACTAAACTTTCACTAATGTTTTTACATTTTGGCCATTTTGAATGCTATTGGGCTCTGAGGTTTTAGTGACAGTCAAGGGAAAGCATAAAAACATAAATTAAAAAGACAGGTGTCAAGTGAGTTTCTGTGGGACTTCTTCAGGATTAGTCTGACTTACTGGTAAGGCAAGAAATCTTGCAGCATTGATGTACTTCTGCAATGTGCAAAGTGTTAATATTCAGTTCTGTGTTCACTGTCTTTGTGTACAGCTGGTTACTGGCAACAGAAATGCATAGGACCACACTGCAGATTACCTCCTATAACTGAAGGATGAAATACATTAGATATTACTTAGTAATCCATTTCCCTTACCTTTCCACCAAAACCTTATAGGCCTACATTTCACTATGCACAGTCTGACACACAATGTAGGGGATAAATATATAAATAAGTCAGCGATAGAAAAGTAAGGCAATTCCTGAATGGTCTCAGGATTTATTACACTCACACAAAGTAGGAATGTGTAATTATTTTCATACGTAAAATGTTTCAGTATCAGGAGCAAGGCACAGGAGAAACAACCTCAGACCTGAGGAAATCCACATCCCCATAGATGCCCTTGGAATGTATGGAAAATGACATTTTGGAAATGGAAGGGCCTTAGCGGGCAGAGCTTGCCAAGGTGTAGAATCAAGTAGTAACTGGCATAAAATCCATAGGGGGACGGAATGGCACCTTGATACAGTGCATGAAAAGTGCTAATAACATGCTGGTATGTAGCAGAATAATGGCTAGGCAGAATGCATTTACCTGTGATAGCAGTGGTGCTGGGCTTTCTATTGTCTGACATTTAACACCAGATAAGGACCTACTCTGTACAAGACGTGAGGACTTGATGCAGGAAACATTTGAGGTAGTGTTGAAATCCGTTATTTCAGACACATTCAACATCCACGTACAGACAGTGCAGGTTAGGTGATTGGGTGACTAAGTTAATTTCAGGCTAGGTCTACTTGTTACAGTATCTGTGTACATATAACTCTTAAAATATTTCCTTGTCAAGTACTCCATCAGCATAAGCTGAGCACAAACTCTACAGTCTGAATTGTTTAAGTCTCGTGAGTCATATTTGCATTTTATTAATGGCATTTTCTTTTCTGAGAGTCTTCCTTTGAAGAGCTTTTTGGCTATGTCAACCTTTTAAATCAGGCAACCTCGTTTCTTAGATTTGAGATACTTTATGACATCCAGGACGTTAATTAATTAGATGCGACAGTTTATAGAAAAGGAAAATTGTATACTCTGTTATTCAGGAAAGAAATTAGTGGTGAGAACTATTTGGATTCCATCAGCATATATCCTATACACACAAAAAAGGAATTTGTTAAAAGTTAGTTTGTTAGAGCTTCTAATCTCACTTGAGGATTTTGTTTTTATTCAGAAAGCACAGGAGGCTACATATTTTTTAAGAGAGGCGTTATCCAGCTGAAATAATTGAGCAAGAAGTAGACAAAAAGAAATGGACAAGCCCAGCAAACAGCTGTACTAACTCACCAAAGCAATCAGAAGGAGATGGAAGCGCTTAATCAGTAAAACTTTATATGTATATTTTTGGTCGCCCTGGTGTTTGCAACCAGCCTGGTTGCTTTGGTGAACAAGAATTAGAACTGACATTCATGTCCCAGTCATCGCACCTGGTTTGGTTGTTAGGGATGTTAGTAATACAGTAAGAAATTTAAAAAATGTTAAAAGCTTTTTTCCATGTTAGAGAAGGTAAAGACTGATTTCAGTGATGGGGATGTAAAAACTGTTAAATAGACTCAAGCATCCACAAGAAACATTGCAAGTCTCGGGTATTATAGCTGTACCTTTGCACTGTCATGGCCCATAATTAAAGACTAGATGCTGCCTTTTTGTCTGTACAGCCATGTACCATGCATAAAACTGATGCAGGGGTCATCATGCTACTGCCATTGGATGGCCACTGTCAGTCTCATCACTGATGAGCAAATGATAATGGGAGGAGCACTGTCACTATCGCCGACTGGCTCTGGCAGTGTTATACCAGATCAGCACATGGTCATTTTATACAAAATGCAGCAGGTTATCAACATTCTGCATACACTAACAGGCTCTTACTGAAAGGCCCCTCGTTGTGTGCAGGCAATGGAAACAGGTTTTGAGCAGGCTAAATGCTTAATGACTGTCCATGACTGAGATAGAAACAGACACAGCAAGTTGTTTTAAAGAACTTGTATTTTACAATGAAATGTATCTTTTTGTTCACATGGCAACTTCTGTCAAAAAACAGTTGTATAAATATTTTTTTTTATAATGAAGACAAGGAGGTTCTTTCTTTAGCTCACATTTTAATGTAGCTTTGCAGGTATTTACTAAGTACGCAGTCAAAATGATTAATTGAGTAGCTCAGCCAAAGCAACCCAAAAGACTAGCAAATCTATTAGCAACTTAACAGATTAGTCAGTGTAGTAGCTGCCCTGATCAATGACAGCCATGCTACATACCTTAGCAGTGAATTGCAAATTATTCATTCAATTGTCAAGACTAGATTTAAATGCAGTTAAGGTGTTGTATTGTTTTATATGAAAGGTACAGCTCTTCCACATTTATGGGATGCATTGTAACATAGCTCCAGGTTGCATTTGTGAGGAAATGAATACCAATGTACTCATTCTAAGCATTTGGGGTTCTACCAGTTTTGTGGTTGTGAAGGAAATCCAGTAAGTTTTTTTTCGTGATATGGAAGGCCAGTTGTACAGAAACTGAGCAGTAAAAGCAGAGCAGTTGAGGAAACTAAAGGTGATGGAGATGAAGTGCCTGAGATGGGTGGTAGGATTCACACTGTGGGACAGACGAAGAAATGAGGACATAAGAGTAGAAGCCAAAGTAGCTCCAATTGCAGAAAAGGTCAAGGAGAACAGATTATGGTGATTTGAGTGATGTGCAGAAAAGTAGAAGAGAATCTGGTGAAGAAGATTTGGAACAGACAGGAAGAAGGCATGAGGAAACAAGTGTGAGCAGCAAAGAGGTGGACAGATTGTGTGATAGGAGACTTTTGACAGGCATGAGTAATGAAGAAGGTGAGAGAATGGCATTGAATAGAGAGCAATGGTGACCATTGAAACAACACCCTACCCCCAAGTAGAAAATGGGGTAAAGGGGGTTGTTGTTGATGATGATAAGCTAAGCAAAGTTCATTACACAGGAGTCAGTATGAGATGGAATCTAGTAAGCAGGCTCTCAGTCTATTAAGTTTACTTAAAGAGTTTAGCCTGATTATTTTCTTAATTAAAAATCTCAGTGACCTTTCAAAAGGGGTGAGGTTTTTTAAGAGGTAAATGTCAAGGGGATATCTTTTTCAACAATGAGCCTTTTGATGGATAAATGGAAAGGAGTTATGATGACTTTGGCTCTAGGAAACTAAATGATCAAGGCACAATCATTTACTAACTATGGCTGATACATTATGGTCAAAGGATAACTCATTATTTATGGAAATATCCAGATCTCTGTTAACTCTGGTGATTTTAAGTGGAGTATTATTTATATAGCATGAAAAGGGATAATCTAATTTTTGCATTATATTTTTAGCACTGACTTTAAGTCCTTTCTGCCTGCCTCATCAAGCCCTTGTTGGATTGAAAGGCTATCAGTAGGGATGTTAACAGGAGTGCTTGCCCAGTGTACAGTTATAAGTGAACTTGGTTAGCCAAAGACCTCTGATATCTGTCGTCATTTTTGAGAAATAAATACCAAAGTTAGGTTCCCAAGACCCAACCCTGTGGGACAATAGTAATGATCTTTTTTTTTTTTTGTGGAAGTGGTATGACCAATCATTACTGACTGGACTCCAGGAATAAATCATGAGACATAGGGATTAGTGTTTGATCAGATAAGATTGTCATTAACACCAGCATGGGGAAATGTGTCCAAGACCTTTGTTATGTCTGGGTAGCCAGTATGGACAGATTGATCAGTGCTCATTGTTTCATTTTTAGGATACATTCTGCACTTCTGTCTTTTGTGAACTTAAACAGAACAGGATGAAGGGATTGATGATCACTCTTGTTGTTGTTTATCTGTTAAAACCCTGCATAGTACTGGTAAGGCTTATGTGGCTATACTTCTCAGGGTTTTCGCTGGGCTCCCTCATGCAGTGGTACCACTTTGGCTGCCCTCCAAACATCTAGTGTGTAGCAGGTGAAATGATAGATATTGAATAGGTTCTGGTGAGTCTTAGCAAACCTATATACAGCACTTACTAGGAAACAATTAAGAATGCTTTCAGCACCCATGGAACTGGTATGTTTAGCTTTAGATATGACCGTAAGACCTGATCTAGAATGATTTGGGGACTATGTAGAGGAATAAGACTGAAGATAGAGGATAAGTGGGTGAAGAGAAACTACAGCTGAACTTGTCAGCAAAAACATTAGCAATTGTTTCCTCCTTAGATTAAGTTGGGCCATTAGGTAGCACATTCATACCTCTCAACTGTACAGATTTTTGCAAAATGTCCAGATTTTTGCTTCATATATTTGGTTCATTTTTTCATAAAATTGTGGGTTGTTTTTGGCAAATTAGTGACAAACATTAAAGACTGAAGTTAGAAAATAATGACAGACATTTGAGTTTCAGACATTTATACCCTTCAGAAAATTCATGCTAATGCAAAACCTGTTATTCTATCGAATTTGTAAGTTTGTAAGAGCAATATTTAAAAATTGTCCCTACTTTTGGGCCTTTGTCACACTTTTATTTATGGCTTTGTCCAGATTTCTTGCTCTCAGAGGATGAGAGGTATGAGCACACTGCAGTTCCAAACTGCTACTTCTGAGTTCACTAATATAGTTCAAAAGAAGGCCTTTTGATTGTCTTTGGACTTGCTACAACTTTGTGTTCATAGCTAGTCTTACTTTCTGTAATGGTGTCCTTCAGATTCTTTCTGAGGATATTCAGCTTCTTTTTGTCATGGGAAAATAGATCAGGGCATGTAGAAAAATATCCTCAAAACTACAGAAAAAACACTGCATATTTGTTATACCATTATGAAGACCTAATTGTGATTTCATTTGGATCTTAATCTTTTCCAAGTAGAGGTCAGTTAAAGGATTTTTATTATTATTATTATTAAGCATTGTTTAGTATTTTTTCTTTAATTTTCCCTGTAGGTTAACTTATACCAGATTTTTTCATGCTTGATTTTAAAATAAGAATGTCTTCCACTAACCAGGATCCCTTTACTATTTACTTGAGCCAAAATATGTCTTGACAGTGTTTTTTCCCCTCACTTTCCTTTTCTGGCACTTTTAAGTTTTGTTTCAGGACTAGCACATAGTGAAGCAGGTTTTTCATGACCTGATATGCAGAACGGAAATAACAAACATTTCTATCCTATTACAGTTGTTGAACATTTTAGATGTTATTCATACAAGGTATACTTTATGAGACTTTAGGAATGATTTACTCCAAAGGGTCTATTATTTCTCATAGTTACAAATCCTACATTTTGAACTTAAAAGAAAATGCAAGAACTATTAGTTTAAGTTTATGTGGAAAGGACCTTCTCACATATAAATTCATGTAAACTGGCTCTGTGGAATGTGTTTCATAAATATTGGCATAGTGCTGCATCATATTTATTGCTGCTTTACTGCCAAAAGATGGCTAATGACAAAATTAAGATTTAATCTATAGTTTTAAAATGTATATACATCAGTCAAGATAGAAAATGCTATAAACTAAAACATGAGGAATGGTAAAGTTTCTGAAAACATAGCCAAAAGGATAATCTTTATGACACCCTTTATTACTCTGCATCATAAAATAAAAAGATAAATTATTTAATAAAAAATTGCAGTGGTTTAAGAGACTGTACATGGGTGTATATATTTATATAGCAATAGGGAAGAAGCCATGTCTAACAGTAACACTGCATTTAGTTAAAGAAATGCAGCACAATATAAGAAATTGATCTCTGAAAAGATGAACAGGAAATGATAAAGGGCCCTGCAATGTTTATGCTCACTAAATATGTTCACAGATCGTTACTAAGCTAATTACTACTAAGGCCCTTGCAAGCCTAGCTGTTCACCATAGACTCATTTGGATCCCAAGTATCATGCAAGTTTATATGGAGGGATGTTATTAGGGAGGTAACTAAGGGATTTTTAGAGCTGGGTATTAGGATAATACTTTTTTTATTGATAGCCAGTGTCCATAAGGGACATAGGGGCCAGACCAGGGTCACGTTTTGATTTCTAATCCAATTATCAAGGTTTCATTTGAATAAGGTCTGGGCTGAACTCTGATTTTACATGGATGGAGAGCCTATTCCATAGAGTGGAGATCCTTTGGGGCACATATTTATCTCTCTCCAATATATTCAGTTTATGTTGCAAGCAAAGTTCAGATCCCTAAACCTATTGTTTCTGCTTGTTTTGTTCATGTGCAACAGATCCATCAGGGCTGGATTTAAGGAAGCCATGTAAGCCAGCCAAAGAGCCCCCTCAGCAGCCTGTAAGAGGCTTAATACAGAGACACAGCCTTTAGGCAATCAGTGTATGACAGAGTATTCATGCCCTGAATTCTCCTAGTAAAAAACATTTGTGGACAATCCATCAGTTACATGTTTAGTTAAGTTTGTGTCAAAGGGGGCATTGATAGGTCTGATAAAGAATGAATAGAGTGTACTATAAATTCCTTGGACCTGGATGCCATACCTTTCCCTATAACTTGGGTGACATAGAATGATTCCCTTACTATCTATATGTTGGTCAAAGGCCAGATTATTTTCATATTTTCCCAAATACATAACTACTGGGTCAGTCTTAGGGGTGTTTTATTGATGGAGTAATTAACTTTGGTTCATAATTTCTCAAAGGGCATTAAATTTTAGGCCATAGCTTTGCCCCCAATCTTATGTATGTGTTATATCCTCTTGGAAGATGTTGATGTCTTGGGGAGAACCTATAATAGCTTCCAATTTAGTCATCTACTAACGTGGTGAGCCAGAGGTCTTTACATTAGCCTTGACTTCTGAGAGGTAGATTACAAACAGTAGCCATCCCAGCACACAGAACTTGGGTACTAATCTGTGATTGGTCTCTTGGTGGATGTAGTCTTACCAATCCTGACATCTTGGGTTCTGTCTGTAAGCCAGTCAGCAATCCAGTGAGTTATGCAGGGATTTATGCTTATGTTACAGAGCTTGTCAACAATTCCTGATTGGGTTATAGTATTGAATGCTTTGGCCAGGTCAAAATATGTAGTCTGCACTGTTTTACCCTCATCGATTACCTTGATGATCCTTTCAAAGAAGTCAACCAGTTTAAGTAGGCACAAGCTTCTGTTAAAAAAGCCAAATTGGGATGGATCCAGTGGCTGCAGATTGCCAGTTTCCTTGTTTATCATTTCTATGATCATTCTTTCCATGGGGTTTGCATAGGCTCATTAGACTGATGGATCTGTATTTCCCTGTGTCGGTTGATGGTCTGCCCTTGTGGAGGGGAATGACTGTTGTGGTCCTGTATTTTCCTGGAATGTAGCCTGTTTAGAGGCTTTAGTTGAAGAGTCCTTCAAGTAGTCCTGGTAGGTTATATTTTAGACTGTTCAGGAGGAAACCGGGGATGATGTTGAGACCCATAGATGTGGTGATCTTGGTTTTAGCAAATGCTACCAGCACATGGTCCCTGGTAATAGTTGGGGAAGGATATTGGAGGAGATTTCACCTATAGGAGCTGGGAGGGGGGTAAAGTTTTATCTGAATTTATCAGCCAGTGGATTTGTTATTGCACCCTAACCGATGAAAGTGGTACCGTTCACCACACTGCTGTGCATTACCTTTAAGGTGCTGAACATAGCTGAAGAAGGCCTTGTGATTGTCCTTAGCCTGAGAGGCTATTATGACCTCATATCTTAGTTTTAGCACTTAAATTTGCTTGTTCATGCTCAGCACTTGTTCAGAACTTGTAAGCACTAAATAAGCTACTAATTACTATAGCACTCTATCTTCCTCATTACCTAGAGGAAAACAGTTTTTGTACTTACTTTTCTCACTTGCTTAGAGAAAAACAGCTCTTGTACTCACTTTCCTCACTTATCTAGAAGAAAAACCCTGCAACTCTCTTTTTGCATGGTCTTACACACAGAGCAGCATCAGGCAGCGCCAGTTAGCTGGGGTATACTATTCCCGGCCCCACAAAGTCTGCGCTGTAAATTTTCCCTTAGAACTAGGCAAGCCTCAACTCAAGTGCTTCAGATCAGCTGCTCTTATTGCAGCACTTGCAAAACAGAAATCACTTGTCCTAATCTCCTAGACAGCACTATTATTCTCCAAATTTCCTAGACAGCACTATTATAATATAGCATAAGACCCTCGATCGTCCGCAGGACTTAAGTTCAATTTAGCCTTCAAAGCATGTCCAGAGGTCAGCTTCAGGTGTACTCTCCAGTTCATCTGGTGGAATTGGGCATCCTGAGGCAATGTCACAACTGCCTCATGTATACAGACAACCCTCTCCTCTTACCTCTGGACACAAACAGTTGTGAGAGATGTAAATACACAGCCAGACTGGAGGCTAAGCGCTCTCAACCCCTGACTGTAACAGATAGTCAAGAGGATAAGGGACACACTTGCATCACACCACCTATCACACATGAATATACAAAACAAGCACTGGCAAAACATGCATAAATACACAAAAACATATTCAGAGGCACTAGGTACCAGTCTGAAAAAGAAACAGTGCCCTCCAAAGCAGACAAGCAAGCAACCTGCACCTCCAAACACAAACCAGAAAACACATAATTCACCTCAGCAGTGTGCCTCACAACAGCCCTTAAGGCAAAACACCATACCTAACACGCTAGTAATAGGAGACTCTATAGTAAGGCACACGGATGTTCCACTCACCAGGCTGAACAAGGAGAAGGTTACTGTCAGCTGCCTGTCGGGTGCTCGGATCCGCCACATAACACAGGCACTTAGGTCACTCCAGAACAAGTACAAGTATGACGCTGTCATTGTACATGTTGGTGTGAATGATCTAAGACGTACCTCCCTGGACTACATGAACAGAGACATTGAGGAGCTCTCTGATCATGTAGCCCAAGCTGGTATGACCCTGAGTAGCATACTACTTTCACCTAGAATGATACCACAATACAAAGACAAAAGGATCAATTTCAACAATTGGCTAAGCTTCTGGTGTCATTCTAAGGGGATCCAGTGTCTGTCTGCCTGGGATGACATGATAGACGAGCCTTGCTGTTTTGCCAGAGATAGGTTGCACCTGTCACCCCTAGATTTTCAAATACTGGCCAAGGCTCTTGCCGTCTCCATAGTGCCTTTTTTAGGCAAGGCTCAAAGGACAAACCAACCACCATAACCAGCACAGGTAACCAAAAACTAAGGGTAATGCTACTCAACGCCAGAAGTCTCAACCTCAAAATGCACACACTCGAGGCTCTCCTCAGCATGGAGAAAATCGATGTTTGTGCAGTGACAGAAACCTGGTTCAAGGCTCAAGAGAGCACCCCAACACTGCCAGGTTACAATTCATATCATACCTTCCGGCCTCAGTTACCAGATCGCAGTACAAAGGGCGGAGGTATATCCATATTCATCAAGGATACCCATATCTTCAGGCTAGTAGCGCAGCATGATGCCCCAGAGATCATCCATGCGCAGCTATCAGCAGGCAAAACCACATTTCAAGTTGTAGCCGGTTATAGATCACCCACCATGTCCCAAGATGCTCACTCTGCATTCCTTGAGACATTGGAAAATATAAAGGTCCTACCCAACACCATAATCTTGGGTGATTTCAACTACCCTAGTATAGACTGGGCGAACTACTAATGTTCCAACTCCTATGCTCAGTGAATCATAGAATTTATAAATTCAAATGCCCTTGAACAACTAGTATGTTCCACCACTAGAGGGGACAACATATTGGATTTAATCATCAAAAATATGGATGCCCATTGTACCACACCCGTTATCACTCCCTTCTTGGTCAGATCCGACCACAAACTGACAACCCTGGACATCCTCACCCCTCCACCTCCCCGAGTCAAAGAAACCATAGTCAAAAACCTTTCCAAAGCAAACTTCAAACTACTTGCATCCAAAGTGGAAAGCTTCACTATTCCCTTGCAGAAGAATAATGATATCCAAGATGCGGAATCCAACACCAAGGCACTGGCATATGCATCTTCAGGATTGCATGGACCGTGCTATCCCAAATAAAACCAAGACTCTTGCCTCAAGCAAGAAGAAACCAGTCTGGTGGACCCCGGCCATAAGCAAACTTTACAATAAAAGGAGGAGACTTATACAAAAAAAGGCCAAATCTCAAGTAGAAAAATCATCCCTGATCAGCATTAGTAAGAAATTGAGGGCCCTCATCAAGTCAACTAAAGCTAATTTTGAAAAGAAAGTTGCCAAGGATAACCATAAGGCCTTCTATGGCTACGTCAAAAACCTAAATGGCAATGCTCAGGTCTGTTCTGAGCTAGTACAAAATGGAACAAAATACACTGACCCTTCTGACATTGCCAACATCTTGGCTGACAGGTTCAGTGCAAATCCCCCACCACCACCACCACCACCATTCCAGGGGAGTGTTTAAGTCCAATTATTACTGATACGTTGTTTAACAAGGCTCTATCTAAAGCTAAAAACACTGCCTCCATGGGACCAGATGGTGTCCCAGGCTGTGTCATACGTGAGCTCCAAAAGGAATTAACCCCGCATCTTAATACCCTGTTCAGTCTCAGCCTCTCCACAGGATATGTGCCCATAGAATGGCGCATGGCAACGGTGGTCCCGCTACACAAGGGTGGGGCCACAACTGACCCTGGGAACTACCGACCAATAAGCCTGACCAGTCTGATCTGTAAGGCTATGGAGCGAATCATTATGGAACTCATAAATGGAGAGATTGGGAACCTCCAATCGCTGGACCCCAAACAGTTCGGCTTTGTCAAGGGCAGATAATGCCTCCTGAACCTGGTGGATTTCTTTGAGACAGTTATTCCAGCTATAGATAAGGGAAAGGAGGTACACACAGCTTACCTTGACCTTGCTAAAGCATTTGACACCATTCCCCATTCAGGTATTATTGATAAGCTCACCAACCTGGGCATAAACCCTTATGTCACAAGATGGATTGCAAACTGGTTCTCAGACAGATCCCATAAAGTAAGAGTAGCAGGATCTATGTCCAAATCCAGAACAGTAATGAGTGGTGTGCCTCAGGGCTCTGTCCTGGGGCCCCTCCTGTTTGGCATATACTTCTCAGAAGTACAGGCAAGCACGGAAGGGCTATGGCTGACTAAGTTTGCGGACGACTGCAAACTGGGTGCTATAATAGAGTCTCCGGCCAACATGGAGATCCTCCAGAAGGGCCTAATGAGACTGATGCATGGTGTCAAAGCCATGGTCTCAAGCTAAATGCAAAAAAAATGCGTAGTAATCCCCTTTGGAAAAAACAGAGTACCCGCAAATTACAACATAGGAGGTAATCCCCTGAAATCTGAAGAAGAAATAAGGGATCTAGGGACCCAAGTATAGTCAGCTTTTCTTTGATAACCACGTTGCCAAAGTGGTTAGAAAATCCTTCTACGTGACCTATCTGATCACGAAAGGGTTTGCATTAAGATCTAAGGATGTAATGGTGCCCCTCTACTCTTCCCTCATCAGACCCATTATTGAGTACAATGCACCAATTGGAATGTACCTGGCTAGACATCTCCAGCAGCTGGAGAGACCACAGAGGTACCTAACCAAGAGGATTACTGGCCTCAAACAGTTGCCCTATGCAGCACGATTGAAAAAGCTAAAACTGTTCTCTGTTGCATATCGCTTTCTCAGAGGCAATCTCTGTCTAACGTACAGAGCCATGTCCAACCCAGAATTGGTGAACATGCTCCATCTTAGCAAAACCAAATCTACTCAAGCTACACGCTCTAGGGATATAAACCTCAACACAACAATGAATAGAACATGCTGGAGGGATAGATTCCTTCAGAGACTTCCCTTACTATGGAACAGGGTCCCGATCTACATAAGACAGAGCCCCTCACTATCACTCTTTAAGAGGAACCTTGATGAGTGGATGGGTAACAGAAAGTCCACACTGGGGATCACACCAACAGCACTACTAGATAGGGGCCAAGGGTACTAGCTGCTAGTACAAGGGTCTAGGGAACTACTAAACGGGCGGTGAATACCACACAACATGGCTGGGCTAATATATGCCTTCGGGCAGATAGCCCAGTACCAACCTATGAACCTATATCTGACCTTGTTGGACTTAATTAGACCTATTAGTTTCTTGTTTAATTGTATAAGAGTGCATGTGTCTTTAAGGGAGCTGCTGTTCCTAATTCTGGCCATTAGTTTTTTACTTTTATTATATACCCTGTTTAGGTAAGGATTCCACTAGTGCGGTTTATTTTTAGTGCTTTGAGTTTACTTCTGGTAGATACAACAGTCTTTATGCAGTCATTCACATGTTTGTATAGGGCTCTGAATAATTCTGCATAGGTAGCTGTGGTCTCAGAAGCTAGGAGAAGCCTTGAATTTTGACAAATTCTCACTTAATAGGATGCAGTTTGCCTTAAAATAGTTTCTAACTATTACTGTTTTAACTGAGTTTTTTGGGTTAATTTTTACTTTAAATGAGACAGCTTTGTCATCCAACATTATAGGTTCATAGGTGTGTACTAGGCTAATGGCCCTGGAGCCTTTACAAGCCTAGCCCATAGGATTACCCTGGCATCGTGCCACCCAGCCTTAGTTCCTAGTGCCTCTGTCGAGTAGGGCCACTGGAGTGATCCCCGGGGTGAAGTTTCTATTTCCCATTCACTCATAAAGATTTCTCTTGAAGAGGGGCAATGAGGTGCTGTGCTTGACATGTATGGGAAGTCTGTTCCCTAGCATGGGCAGTCTGTGTTATGAACCTGTCACTCCAGCATGTTCTGTTAATTGTGGTAATGAGGTTGAAGTCTCTGAAGCGTGTGGTGCAGAGGGACTGGGATTTATTTAGATGTAGCATTTCTAACAGATCTTGTTCAGACATGGCTTTGTAAGGCAAGCAGAGATCGCCTCTAAGTAGGCAATATGAGACAGAGAATAGCTGGAGTTTTTTGAGTCTGTCTATATAGGACAAATGTTTAAGGCCTAGGATCCTCTTTGTAAGGTACTTTTGTGGCCTCTACAGTTATAGGTATCTAGTGAAGTGCATGCCAAATGGGGCGTTGTACTTGATGATTGGCCTAATGAGGGAAGAGTAGAGGGAGACAATGACCTCTTTCTTCCTGGATGCAAAACCCTTAGTAATGAGATGTGCCACATAGTAGGACTTTCTAACCACAGTGGCAATGTGGCGGTCAAAAGAGAGGTTGCTGACCACAGTGGCAATGTGGTGGTCAAAAGAGAGGTTGCTGTCAACCTGTGTTCCCAGATCTCTTATAATGCCTTTTGTGTTTAGTGGACTAGCATTAATATGGTAATTCAAGGGAACCAGGTTTTTCCCAAGGGGGATGACTACACATTTTTTAGCATTGAGCTTAAGGCCATGGTTCTGACACCAGTCGTCGGTGTCATTAAGGCCTTTCTGTAGGATGTCAACATCACTTGGGGAGTTAATAATAGCTCCCAACTTCCAATCATCTGTGAACTTTGCCAGCCAGAGTCCCTTCGTGTTGGCCTGGACTTCAGAGAAGTAGATACCAAACAGGAGAGGACCCAGGACCAAACCCTGTGGACTCCACTCATGACTGGTCAGCAGTCTGACTTGGAGTCAGCTACCTTCACACTGTGGGCTCTATCTGTGAGCCAGTTTGCAACCCACTTAGTGATATAGGGGTTGATGCTTAGCTTAGTGAGTTTTTCTATGATTCCTAAGTGGGGAATGGTATCAAAGGCCTTGGCCAGATTAAGGTAGGCTGTATGAACCACCTTGCCTTCATCCACAGCTCTGTTGACTAACTCAAAGAAGTCAACCAAGTTGAGCAGGCATGATCAACCTTTCACAAAACCAAACTGTGTAGGATCCAGAATTTGGAAATTCCCTATATCCTTGTGTATTAGGGTCTATATCACTTCATCAAAAACTGAAAATATCGAAGTGGATATGGTCGAGATCCATGCATTTGTGTACATGTTTGTACAGTGCATTGGTGTATGATTCGGTGGTCATGCAACTATTCTCCATTTGCATGAGTGCCATGAAGTTAGCCACCTCTGTTTTTAGGAGCCCAAAGTTAGCTTTGGAGAAGTTTTACATGGTGGATTCCTTTGTGGGTGGGGTGGAGGGTGAGAGGGATGTGGATTTCCAAGGTGATTAGTTTGCGGTTGAATCTAACCAGGGAGGAGTTGACTATTGGTGTAGAGCAACAGTTACCCATGTTAGTAATGACCAGGTCAAGGATGTTGCTACCTCTAGTGGGGGTAAGAATGAGCTGGTCCAGAGCATTGGAATTAATGAATTCCAGTAAGCATTGGGTAGTTGAAGTTGCCCAGTATGAGAGTGTTAGGTTGGACCTTAATATTCTCCAGGGTGCTTATGAACGTGGAGTGTGAGTCTTGGGACATGGTTGGGGACCTATAGCAGGCTACGACCTGAATCGCTGTCTTACCCAGTGTTAGCTGCACCTGAAGTATCTCAGATGCATTATGTTGGGCTACCGGTCTGGAGGTGTGAGCATCCTTTATGAATATGGAAACACCACCACCTTTGGAGCTTCGGTCCAAATTCTGGGGCCAAAAGGTGTGGAATGAGTTATAGCCTGGTAGTGCAGGGGTGCTTTCTGCTGCCTTGAACCAGGTTTCTGTTACAGCACAAATGTCGATGTTCTCCATTTTAAGGAGTGCTTCAAGTGAGTGCATTTTGAGATTTAGACTTCTAGCATTGAGCAGCATGACTCTTGGATTTCATTTGTTTGTAGCTGTTATGCTGGTCATTTGGTCTTTGGAACACTGCCTAAAAAAGGCACTATAGGGGTGGCAAGAGCCTTGGCCAGTATCCAGAAGCCCAGGGGTGACAGATGCAGGCCATCTCTGGCAAAACATCAAGGTCTGTCAGTCATGTCATCCCAGGCAGACAAATACTGGATTCCCTTACAATGACACCAGAAACTTAGCCAATTGTTGAAATCAGTCATCTTCTGCTTGTACTGTGGTATAATTCTGGGTGATGGTAGGATGCTGCTCAGGGCTAGGGTCATACCCGTTTGGGCTACATAATGCAAGAGCTCCTCCATGTCTCTCTTCATGTAGTCCAGGGAGGTACGTCTCAGGTAATTCACACCCACATGTACAATGACAAAGTCATATTTGTACCTGTTGTTGAGGGACCTGAATGCATGCATTATGTCACAGATCCTGGCACCTGACAGGCAGATGACTGTTACTTTCTCCTTATTCAACCTAGTGAGTGGGACATCAGTGTGCCTCACTGTCAAGTCACCTATGACTAGTGTGTTGGGCATGCTGTTTTGCCTTAGGGGGTTTGGTTGAGTGGCACACTGTTTAGCAGAGTTATGTGTCTCATCATCAGTGTTGTGTTGTGTTGGTTGGGTGCATTTCTGCCTTGGAGGTCTCTGCTGTTTGTGTAGATTTTTATTGAGAGCCTCCACGGAGGTGGGTGTGTGGTTTGTGTTTTTCTGTGAAGGCAGTGCTGATGTGTGTTCTGGAGGGCTGTGTGTTCCATGTGGTGTGGTGCAAATGTTGACCTTTTCTTGACCAGCTATTCTGGTTATCAAGATTGTGGAGGGGTGTAGTGCTCTCCCATGCTGCAGACATCTGTGCCATGACCAATGCCTGAGCCTCTGGCTGGAGCATGCACCCTCTCTTCCAGGGTGTTTGTGTTAATGAAGTCCAGGAAGCATTGTGCTTGCGAGTTTGAAGCAATGTAAAAGTCACCTATGAAGTGGTTGGATGGTGAGTGCCTCTAGTAGGTTTAGTCATGAGACTCTAGGGGCATAGATGGTGACCTCTAACTAGCGAAGATATTGTGAGAGACCTTATCTATAGTGATTTGTACTTGGATGAGCTCCATGGTATCATCCTATTTAATCAACCTGGAGGTATGTTTGTTGCTAAAGTAAATGAAGACACCTCCACTTTGGCTCCATTCTGTACTGTTGCTGGTCTAAGTGTGTGGGAGCATTGTAGCCTTGCACTCCTGGAGTACTTTGTACAATTTTGTATAGTTTTAAACCAGGTCTCTGTCACGGCACAGATGTCTGCATTCTCCAGAGTGAGACAGTCTTAAAGGAGGTGAAGTTTTTTTTTTTTAAAGCTCTGATCATTGAGAAGTACCGCCTTAAGGCTGCTTGGAAACTTTTTTTCACTATGTTGGTAGTTTTGTCTTTTTGGCATTGCCTAAAAAAGAATTGAGGGTGTGGGTAAAGTTTTAGTCAATATCCAAACATGTGGGACAGAGGACAAGTGCAGCCCATCCTTGGCAAAGCAACTTGGTCTGTTAACCATGTCCTCCCATGCTGACAGATATTGGATCCCCCTGGGGTGACACCAGAAACTAAGCCAATTATTAAAATCAGTAATTTTATTTTTGTACTGTGACATCATCCTTGGTGAAAGTAGAATGCCACTTAATGCAAGGCTCATATTTGTCTGTGGCACGTAATCTGAGAGATCCATTATGTTTCTTTTCATATAGCTACACGGTCTAGAGACCTTAACCTTGTCACTACAATAAACAGATCATGCTGGAGGGATAGATTCCTGTCCCAGAGACTTCCCATACTCTGGAACAGACTACCTATCTATGTCAAACAGAGCTCCTCATTAGCACTCTTCAAGAAAAATCTTGATGATTGGATGGGAAATGGGAAATTCACCCCGGGGAACTATGATAGAATCATATTGGTAAGAGGGATGCAGTGGGATATGGAAGTGCTATTTGATGTGCAAGTGAGCTGCTCTAAGCTTAATACCATGCAATGTCATGCTGTTTAACAGGATTCAGACCTAATCCTAAATTTATAGGGAAATTTTACTGTCCAGGCTGCTATTGTAGAGGGCACTGCTAGCAACCACTCAGCGGTGGGTTGCTACACTCAAACTCTTTCAGTTTATAGTATAGAAAAAAGCTGGAAAACTAACTCCTGTGCCTCCTAGTCAATAAAACATTGAAACTTTGAGCTCCCTGGTGGGCTTCCCAACTGAGAGAGACCAGGTAATCACCTTCCCTGCCAGCACCTTCCATAAATCATGTTTATATACTGCACTTACTTGTATCTAACCTCCACCAGCACCTCCCATAAATCATGTTTATATACTGCACTTACTTGTATCTAACCTCCACCAGCACCTCCCATCCGTCATGTTTATATACTGCACCCATTCATGTCTAACCTCCAACAGCACCTCCCATATACCATGTCTATATACTGTACCCACTCGTGCCTAACCTCCCCCCAGCACCTCCCATATACCATGTTTATATACTGCACCCACTCGTGCCTAACCTCCACCAGCACCTCCCATAAACCATGTTTATATACTGCACCCACTCGTGCCTAACCTGCACCAGCATCTCCCATAAATCATGTTTATATACTCCACCCACTCGTGTCTAACCTGCACCAGTACATCCCATTCGGCTGAAGTCCATTCTTTTCCCCATTATAGTAGTTGCATTGTGAACATCCAAAGGGGGAGCTGACCAGATGGACATTCATCAAGGCAGGTGTAAGAGGTGTTTGTCTTCTGCCCTTTACCCTGCTAGGAGAACCTCTCTTCCACTGACCTGAGGGTATGCCTTCACCCCCCAACCCAAATCATGGTTACCGGTACTTAAGAGGTGGACCTTAGTTCCCTGTAGAACAGGGCACCACAGTGCATATTCAGAAAATTTGACTTTTTTGTGTGTTTTGTTTGTTTTTGTAGATAAATCTAATTCCCATTGTGTGGCACCTGTTCATCACAACTGCTGCTCTCAAATGTGTACTGATGAGTATGCTCATTGGGTTATAGCATCTGCTGTTTCACAAGCACATGTTGTTCACAGCCCTTTGTGCACTGCTTGGGAAATCATTACTGATATCAAGTGTCCATAAAGCAGTGGTCTTCGCTGCCTATGATGACAGAAATGTCAATGGCCACTCACTGCCATCATTACTTGCCAGCTCTTTCATTGCCCAGTTGCTAAATGAGCACTGGTTTCTTGGACTCAGTAGGACCATTATCCCTGTCTGTCATGGAAATGCTCTCTTGTATCTAGTTTTTGAAAGTATTTTACACAACCTTGCATCAGATGCTGTTTGGGCATTAAGACACAGAATAATAGTATATGGCATTTGCAGTAAAGAAAGGGACTTAACAAAGGTGTACCACAGGTCTTGTTTTGGGATCATGCTCTTTGATGTTTGTTATTCATTCATTCACAAGTTACTACTCATTCAGTTGAATGAGACATTTTTCCATTTTGCCTAAGTTGCTCCTGCACATCTGTCAACCGAACCAGTTACTTTCCCCAATTTCTTCATTCTTCTAAACACCAGTGTTCTTATATCTTCCATCACTTGCCTATGGAAGCTGCCCATATATCCACATACTATTATGTGAAAATGCACATCCTTAGGTTATAGTGAAACTGAGCCCTTCTTTATATAAATTGTGCCTTAAAGGGTTAACTTCACACAATCCGCTGCCACCCAATCAACTGAAAGAGTTTATAGGCCAAAATCTTTCACATTTAGGAAATGAAATCACAGGTCTTCCATGCTTTCATTATGTACCTTCCCATCAGTTTTATAACCACTTTACTGTCTTTCTTTTGTAACCCCTTGAGTAGTGAAATATCTCTCTCTCTCTTCTTTCTGTAGAACTTTGTACTGTACTTTACCCTAGGTATGGCCTTACCATCGTCTTGTTTGATGATACCCTTATATCTTGGTCCATTCTCCTTTGACTGCACCACAGCACCCTGTATGCACAGGCAGCTGTATCATAATCCTGGATGCAATGATCCATCCAAAGGGCAATGGACGAAGGGGTATGTGTGCCATCAAACAAGACACCTGCACTGTATGTTCCAGAGTTATTCCTCATAAGAAATATAAGAAATAACTACCTAACAGGTTATTGTTGTAAAGTTGCATTACTTGCATTTCCTGGAACTGACTCTAATCAGCCACCATTCTCAACACCCTACTAAATTCATGAGGTCAGGTCAGTAAAAGTGACCTTGCTGAGGGGCTACACAAAAATGCACAAGTCACTGTGTATGATGCAAAGCATTCAAGTTATTACAAAGAGAGGAGCAGATAAAAGTAAAAAAAAACTTTGCAAAGTTAGAGTAATGATCATATCTATGGTATGTTAAATTTACTACAAAAAAGTGAAAATATGTATCTGAGTAAAATAAAAATCTTAAGGAAAGGGCTAATTATGGCAAATGAAATGCAACAAAAAATTAAAACTGTTTAAGTATTCATATATCCAGCAATATCAAGTGGGCAGTCAGTCTGAGATAGTTTTATAGAAAGTTGGTGTATGTTGGATCTGAATATGCAGAAATTGTTTCTGGTACAAAAGGGTTATTCCTTTACTGAGATAGTTAATGAAGCTCAGGATTTACAGTTGCCACTTGAAGTTCCTTAGCTCATTCCCTCTAGTACAGATCTTTAGAGTGCGTACTTTTAACTCCCACTGGCTGAGACTTAAACCTTTAAAAACATTAAAAAGTTCCTTACCAAAGTGAACAAATGCACTTAAACTGATATGTTTTTGAATGTAATAAATTCTGGTTCATAATTCCTGAGTGGTGTATTTTCTTTTTATTTGTTTTATAGTACGCTGCTAGTCCATTGTTTTCTTTAAAAAAATGAAGTTATCATCTTACAGTTCAAACAAATATGTGTTACTAGAAAACTGTCAATTAAAACCATTCAGGATAAATTAATCTTTGAATTAGTGGCATTCATTTAGTTTGATGCTTTAAACTGGATTCTATCAACCAACATAAAGGCAGTGAATATTAATTTTGTAATGTTATATAAACAACTTATGATATTTCAATAATCAATCAAGCAAGAGACACACTGCCAGAAGGATTTTCTTCATACAGCTGTGAGCTTTCATAAGAGGCTATGTGGTTCTGTCTGTGATACCCAAATGTTAAAACAGAGAAATATGAAAATTATTACGATACAAATTAACATACAGGTAATATGAAAAATAGCTGCATTAGTCAGAGATCAAATATCATTATAGTTGTGTTTGCCATCATGTATGTTTTATGATGAAATCTTCTGATACCTTGCAAATGTAGCATGGTTTTGTAATAATTAATGCAAATATGAACAATCAATATCTGACACCTAGAGGAGGTAACTGCAGAAACTCCTGGAAGGGCACTCAGCTGTAATGAGTTAGGTAAGCCTTTTGTACATACAGAATGTGTACACCCATGATGGATAGCTGACTGAGCTCAGCAACAGATGCAGTGAGTAAATGGAGCATTAAACAGTAGTTCTGAACTCTCTGCCTTCCTAAGCATTTTACTGTTAACGTACATAAAGGGAAATGAACCACAGATGTGATGAGCCCATTAAGAGGAATGCACCAGCCATATTTGTTCAAGAAGCAGTGGACCTCTATTTATTAATTCATTCTTTTTATTAACCAGATTGGAGGCCTGGTTTATGGACCATGTTCAGCCATAACCTGGATGGTGTACATAGTTACAGCTTAGTTAAACCATTGAATTCCAAATATTTGATACTAAGCAATTTATGAATATACACTGAAAAGTGATATTTGCAGACAGAATGACATGAAAACAATACTTAGTATAATGTAAGAGCAACTTGAAATCAAGAGTCTTTTATAAAATAGTGAGAAACTGATACTTAACATGAAAGGAGTGTTGTGTACAAATATACAGGACACGAGTGACAGTTTTAGAAATAAAAGCAAGGTAAAATAATAAGAGAAAGGTAAATGACATTGTTTGGACAGCAAGAAGAGAGAGAGCCTCATGCAATTCAAAACTGAAGACTAGGGAATTGAGTAAAATATTGGTAAAAAGAGGCTAAAAGTCAAAATGCATAAACAAGTCTTTTTGAAACATTTATCGTGCACAATTACTTAGTGTGATTTTGAGGTATACTTTACAAAGTGTATCTTGCATATTTATTTATTTAGTTATTGTCTTTTTTCATGCTTTCAGTTCTTTTATACTTCATTACTAAAACTCCTGTCTCATACCAAGAAAGAGGATCAAATAGTTTACCTCATACAGTGACCGTTCTTTCTAAGGGTAAGGGAAAGACTTCCATATCCTAAAGTTCAACAACCCCAGAGTTTAAACTAAATACATAAGCAATGAAAATAGGTAATGAATCAAGTTTGATAGTATGAGGTTACATCAGACTTTCCATTACAACTTTAAATTACCCCAAGGTTGCATCTTAATTTATTAAAATTCATTACAAAGTAGTTGACTTAATTGTAATCCCCATCCCCAGAGGGTTTTGCATTCTGGAGACCCTTTCTTATCAGATAGGATGTCATTTATAGAAGCCTTTTATCACAAGTCACCTTAGTTTTCTACTTTCTTAATATTAATATAGTATTATGGCATAGATATTGACATCATTTTCACAAGGAATGGTTGAGGTAGTGATTCATTAATGGTATAATCAATAATAAAAGAGAGTGATTCCAGAGGTGAATATTTTTTCTATATTTTTTTTTGTGTGTGTGCGCGCACGTGTGTTTGTGCAGCCAATTCCAATTAATCTGTATGTTTAGATACTGAAATGTTACTCCGTAAAGACAAATGTTGCTTTCAGAACTCCTAGGCATGTCATTGGCTTATGGGTGCATCATGTCATATAGTCTCCAAAAGTTAGTTCTGTGGAGTCAACTTTGAAGAAACTTTTGTAAGAGCTGCAATCTGCATAGGCATATTAAATGGTGAAAAGGCAACTCAAATGCTAGCCAGGTTTTATCCTTGATATATGATGATATAAAAAGAGTAGAATGAATAACATGTAATACACAGAACCTTGCTCCTTAAACTTCACTAACAAAAGCTGATCACTTTCAGTGCCATCAACATCAAAAAAAGCTTTGCTTCTGTTAACTAACAGGAACATTCACATACTTATTTATGTGGATGAACTGATATTAAAAGTATGCCAATAATTGTCCTTGTTTTCATGGATGCATTTTACACACATCAGATGTATGCACATCCAAATTACCTATATCCTCGGCTATGCCAAGTCACCACAAAGAGATGTGAATTTTTATGAATTTACTCAAGATTTTGGAGATTAATTGTAAACTATCAGTAAAATGCTTGTATTCCTTTCATCTTACCACCACCACCAAAGTAGAGGCAAAAGTCATCCAAAATAATCTGTTTTTCTCTCCTCCTTTTATTTTCCCTTTAGTTTTCAGTGCACCTGACTTCCTACCTTTCTGCCACACCTTGTTGTCCCTCCAGAATTTCCTCACAAAGGTGGTGGGGATACAAGTGTAAGGGCATCCCAGAGTAGTCTGCTCCTAACAGTCTTTCCCCCTTTTGGAGTACCATTAACCCCATCCTTATACACAGTGTGGAATTAGATCAGTGGGGTTTACATCCACACACTGCTATGTATGTCCTCCAGAGCTAAGGGTCTGCATGCACTTTCCTCATAATGTGTCTCTCTGACTTAGACTCCCAGGTTCCCAGAAGGAGCCATAAGCAGAAAGTGCACCCCATCACCAGGAAAGGTGTTCCAACATTTAAATCAATCATTCCTAGCTCCCAACTCATGGTTCCTTTTGTCAATGCTCGATGCTCCTCTTCCAACAATGACTCCTGAAAAAGGCTGTTGCACCTTAAAATGTTTAATAAGAAGGTTGTATTAAATCTTGGAAGCAAAAAGAAATTCTCCCATCCTTTAAACATATTAAATTAATTCAGTGATTTAGATGAAAGTAAGATTGCAAGCAGTAAAACAACAACTGCAACAGTTAGTTCAGAAAACATGAAGGTAAATATAAAGCATTTTTGCACAGCAAACAAATAAATCCAAACCAGCCTAGAAGTTGAAAATGTTGAAACACAGGTGCCCAGTAAGAAGGTAGCTGGAATAAAGAAGATGAAGATGAACCACAACAAAGTAAAATATTCTTTTTTAATACAAAATGGTGAGCGCTTTTGCAATGGTAACCACTGCTTCATCAGACAGTTCATTCAAACAGCAACAGCACTTAAATACTTTAATTCATTACTAAAACAACCAATCCTACCACTCAAAGTTAATTCAGCACTCAGCAATCAATTAATTACTATGGTTACTTTTTGCCCTTAGTTAATTGCTGAAGTCAGAAAAACTCTTTTTAAAAACCACATGCACAAAATGTAAAGACAAGAACATGCGGATAAATATAAATAAAATATATAAAAAGTCAATGAATAAATACATGTACTCATGTTCCCCATGTTGTAGCTACTTGTGTGCGTGGGTATAAACATAAAAATATATGTAAAAATATAAGCAGTACACACTCAACAACTTAATACATATATTCTGCCTAATAAATGCACATGTTGTCCACCTAGTAAATACATATGCTTTAATACATGCATCAACAAATACTTGTCTTTAGTGATATCTATGCTAGAAGCAGCTCAAGAAATATTGTCATATTGACCCAAAGCCCTGCATGTATTTGTGTAGTCTACTCTTGTTAAAATATTATTATTGATTTTTTATTTTTTATTTTAACCTTCTAGATTTTAGCACTGGCTTCAATGGAACACTATCATTCAAACCCAAACCTCTATGTGCTCCTAAATGCAAACTCCATTTTACTTCCATATTTTCAATACTATTGACTATGTCCCCCATCCTATTGCTGATATTCTGAATATGTAAAACCTGAAACAAAAAATAGATGGTCATCCCCCTTATCCAATGTATGCTTAGCCTAAGCACTGTACAGTTGCCCTTTTCTAGTGCAGTAAAGCTGATCCCTTATCCGTTCCATAAGGTGACAGTTAGTTTTGCCAACATAGAAATGGAAACATGTTGTGCAGTGAGCTACATACACTACATTCTTAGTATTGCAATCAGCAGAATTCCTTAGCTCCCATAGACGCCCTCTTTCAGGGTGCTTAAAAAAGCTTGATTCATCTATATAAATGCACTGTGTGCATTTTCCACATCAAATGGGTACCATTCACTGTGCTATCCATCAGAGTATGTATCCTTGGATAGCAAAGCTGCTGGTTCAGAAGTTTCTTATTTCTAAATGCAAAATGTGGTTGTCCACCCACTATGTTGGTAGTATCATCATCTACTAACAACATATGCCAATTTTGTCGTATGATGGTTTCAAACCTTTTCACATCTCTTGTATATGGTAAAACCATCAGAACATATGGTAATATACTATTCCTGATATCTACCCTGTCACTACCTGCTCTATCAGAGTAGTAGGGCTTAGCTTTAACTTTCCTTTCTTTATGTACATTATGGTACACCTTATCAATTTCATGTTCATTATACCCCCTATTAATGAAACTTGTTCTTAGCTTAGTTAACTCATTTCTATACACTTCCTCTTGACAACATAGGTGAGATGTTCTCATTGCCTGACCTCTGATTATGTTAGGAAAAATCTTAGGGTTATGCATACTGTTTCTGTGTAGAAAAGATGGTCTCTAGCATTGTTTCCTATGTAATTTCGTAGACCATTGGTCATTTTCTCTGTATATGGTAACGTCCAGGAAGTCTAAACTCATCTCAGAACAGTTCATTGTAAACTTTAAAAAGTCACTAGTAGTATTTAGGTATGCATACAGGGATTTAAGTTGTTCACCATCACCTTTCCAAAAAATAAAAAGATCATCTATGAAACGCCTATAAAAGGCTATTTGGGGATTACATAACAGATGTTCATATTCCCAGTTAACCATAAGCAGGTTTGCATATGTGTTGGCTCAACTTGTGCCCATGGCAACCCCTGACAACTGCTTATAGCATATAAAAAAGATGATTTTACTTTGCCGTGGCTTAGTTTCTTTATTCCAGCTACCTTCCTACTGGACACGTGTTTCAACATAAAGCATTTTCAGTTTATATAACAAAAATATTTGTTCACAGTGTCAGAGGTGAGAGAGGAAGCACACACCCCCTTGCTGCTGCAAGACCAGAAGGTTGTGAGTTCTTTTAATACTTCAGATGACTGAATTGCTGATACTGCACTGTGGCATTAGTGTGTGGGGTGCCGCACTCCTGAATGTCTCATCCCACAGATGAGCCATTAAAAGCTGAAATCCCATCTGCATGACTTGGTGGTAGCTCAGGTGGATGTAAAGGTTCCCATGGCACCTATCAAAAAGAGTGGGGAGAGATCCTTGATGCCCTGTACAAATTTCCCCTGGTAATATAAATATCAATGCCACCTAGAGTCTCCCCTGAAAAGAGACCGCTAGCCTATTAGGACTAACCCTGATCTGCATCCTGGATGAATTGCCCAGGGTGGTGAGAAAAGAGCAGCAATTGTGGGACTGCACACATAAAAGGAGGGGTTGTGGCTGTCTCCCTTTGTTGAGACTAGAACATGATTGCACCTGGTGTTTTCAAATGTGAGCAAGCATTAATGAAAGATGCAACAACAGCTTAAAATGTCCAGTCCCTCCCACCCCGAGATAAGGGCTGTGTGCAAGGTAACAAATACATCATGTGACCCTCCCATGCTAGACTAACCTTTGCATGCAGTGGTTGGTAGCTTTTCTGCATGTTGCTCTCCAGAGAGGTCCTTATGCATGCGTACACATACCCTCGGATGGGCCTATCTAACGTATGTGTGGAACAAGCCACACAGTCCTATAGCTGCTACTATCAGTGCATCAACACTCTTGTTAAGGTCATTGGCACAATAGGTTGTACTGCATCACTCCCCTAGAATTGACAAGATGGCAACAGTTTCTTAATACCATACTCTCGGCCCATCCCCCACACACTGCAGTGCCTAATCTACTAATAAAAGCTCAAGTTATCTGGTCATATACAAGGCTTTGTCACTCTATACCACAGAAAGCAGCATTTGTCAAAATAAGCTTTATAACGTTGAAGCATATCTACAACATAAGGGAATATATTGTCTGCATTTTCAGTACTGTATAACATAAGGCCAGTTTGTGTTACTTTAACAAAGGAGCTTACACAACATGTGATTAAGTATAACATTTTCAAATACCCCTTCCAGTGAGGTAAACTCATTTTGTCATTTGATGTCTTCTTATCTGGAGTTTCTCCCACATGAGAACTGAAAAGGTTGCAAACATGAGGAGTTTGGAAAAAAAGAAGCACACACTACCGTCTGTTCTAACATTTTGGAGAATAATGGTTGGATGTAATCTGGAATACAAGATATTTTACTGGAACAAAGTAATCAGGCCATCACCATAATATGCATTGTGTCAAGCGACTAAAGGTTTTATCAGTAGTTTATTTTGCATATTCCTGTTTATATGGTCATGCATTCCTGTTATTTAATAATTAGGCTATTCGAATATTAATCCCTTACTTCTCTTGTACTGGAGTGGAAGATGAGCCCTACAAGAGTTAACAAAGCAGTATTTTTTGGCCACTGGCTACTAAACAAACCTCACACTATAGCTGGATAAGAAATACCTCCCATCTAGTGGCCTACCTTACTTTTAGATCCAGGAATCTTCTTACGTTTTGGTATACCATGAGCCTATAGAAGAGTTTGATGAAGAACTAGTCCAAACAGAACTTCAGTGAGAGCTACAGGATGATCTAGATGTTCTGATTATACTGTTTCTATGCATATATCATTAGGGACAAAATAAGCTAGCTGGGTGGTAAAGGTGGCAAGGATCACAATGTAGTTTTCTGGAATAACTTGCATGAAGTTGGAGTATCATCTCTGGTTTTGGAGCAATTTGCATGCAGATAGAGAATATACCATATGAAGACATTCCCAAACTATTTTGTGTATATGCTTTCAGTATCTGTGGATTTCAGGGCAAGATACAAGTAGACTCAAGCCATGAAAATAAAGCATTGAATTTGTGCTATGAACAGTGCAGATCAGATTGTCAAAATGTCAATGAAGTGGGTTCTGGACCCAGAACCATGTGGGACATTGGCCTGTGCATGTCTGGAAGAGGAGAGGTAGGAGAGTAACTCCTTTGTCTTAAATTTGAATGATTGCTCATTCAACAGCTCATGAAGCCAAGCTGAAGGTTTGTCTGCCAACTTAGATCAGTGAGACTGTGCAGAAGCAGAATTTGCTCTATTAAATCAAATGAATGGACTACATTTATGAAATAAATAAATAACTTTGTTTTCTCCAGTGTCTAACGTTTTACTAAAGTGTCAGTGAGGCTCAAGCCATCTGCCGTGGTTTGCTGAGATTGTCAGAAGCTGTCCTAATATTTAGTATTAGTGAAATATCTGATTTTGAGTTTTGCACATGCATTAATACCATTTTGTAAAACATTTTGGATAACCTGTCCAGTACTAAATAAGTATATGATTACCAGACAAAAGAGATAATTGTGGACTACAAAGAAAAATCACAAGGAACATTCTCCCTTCACCATAAATGGGGAAACAGTGGAAAGAGTGAGAAGCACAAAGTTTCTGGGAGTGCATATCGATGAGGACTTGTCTTGAAACACCAATACAAATGCCATAGTTAAGAAAGTGCACCAGAGATTGCACTTTTTGAGAAGGCTGAGGAGAGTGAATCTCCCATTGACAGTTCTCCCTACCTTCTACAGAGGTACTACAGAAACCATCCTGACGAATCTTGTAGTGTGGATGGAAGCTGCTCTACCTCTGAGCGCAAATACCTCCAGAGAGTGGTGAAGACAGCTGAGTGGATCATCAGGACCACCTATCCATGACGTCTGCTTATCCAGATGTCTCAGCAGGGCCAGAGGAATAATTAGACTGCACTCACCCTGCTTACAGACTGTTCCTACATCTGCCATCTGGAAAGCGCTTCTGAAGCATACGTTGCATAACTGTGAGATTCAGGAACAGCTTCTTCCCTAATGTTATCAGGCTGCTGAACTCTACTAACAACTACACTCCATGATGGTCATCTAGGTCAGTAGAAACTGTAGTAGCTTATCTCAAATTGTGCATTAACCTGGTTACCAGTACCTGGTTACCAGTCTTGCCTAATACTTGGTGCAATATTCACCATGACTATTAACTTATAGACCATCTAGGACAGTAGCAATGCAGTAAAATATCTCTTCTTTCAGTGCAATACAAGTTGCAAATTCGTAAATTAACCATGGTGCAATACTCTAAGGTCCATAGTGCAATGCTCAAATGTCTTTCTGTGCAAGGATTAATGCAATGTCTTAACCTAGTACCTGTGCAATACTAAAGACACATGCAAGTAAGTCTCCACTATGAAAAGTGTTAAAATGTGTTTTTAATTATGTGAAATATTAGTCGGTCTACCTGCATGTTCGTGATGTAATAGCTAGTTATAAGTGTAAATGTCTGTGAAAATAGTCTGTATGTTGTCTACACAATGAGTCTGGAAACACAAAATGTCATTCAGTTTTTGCACTTGTGAGATCTCTGAATGATGGTAAAGTTTACTTTGACTTTGATAAGTGGGGTGGTGTGGATGGTCTCTGGAAATGGCACCACAAGTGAACATATTAACAATGGTTGAACTGTGTGGGGATGCTGAGGAAACATTTTGTGTCTTGTACATTGTTTCTGCAACAATTCCATATATATTTGGCATTTCCTAGTCTAGGAAGAATGAATGTCAAAAGTGTGGAGATGCTTGTGAGATATTTCCTTATTCATTTATTAATCTCCCTCATCTCTTCACTCTTTGAAATACAACTACTTATCACAATAGCTAAAAAGATGGATAGTGGGGATTGTCAAGGGCTACATGAGTGCCTGCTTTTGCCAAACATTGGGAATTACCTGGTATCATCTAAGTTTCCAAATGGGGTTGACTCAGAGGCCCGAGAGATGTTACGGAAACAAATGATTCCAAAAAGGATTTGTCTTATCTTGCCTGTCCAGGTAGTCATCCCATGACATTGGACACTGTTGAAGACATCAGGAACAGGGATGTATGCAAGCTTTTCTGACCAAGAAGTGATTATCTAGTCCAATAGTATAGATCTGACAGCCCAAGTATCAGTCCCAAACATAACCTAGAGATAGCAGTAATTGGTTCTGGGTCAGAGAGCTGTGGTTTAATAGCTGATGTGTGTTGGCTGAAACATCAGCCTGTGAAAAGTGTTCCATGGATGTGATGTTATGCCACTGTTGAATCCTACTGAGGTGGGTTAGAGTTAAAAAAATGTACCTTCTATTCCTAGGATGAAGCCTTGTAATATGAACCCTACATCTGTAACAGTGAATCCTAAGCACTACTGCATACACATCTGATTACCAGGATTCCATCTGCAGTACAGCGAGAGTAAACACCAAGGAATAGGAAGATTTGGCAGTGATTAAAAAATTCAGAGATCAATGAAAGAAAATAAATAAATGCCTCACAGATGCAATATATGTAAACAAGGCAAGCATTACATTAGTGCCTCAAGCCTTTTCAAAGAGCGTATATTTATATGCTGAAAATTAACCTTTCTTTTATTACTTGTAGAAATTAATTAAAATATATTAAGGAATTAACATTGCTGTGTGTCATAACATAGGTATTTAGCACCATTAACCAACGTAGGTATTTGTACATATAATGAGGAACTTGGGTAAACAATTGAAATATAACACGTTTAAATAAAATAGATATCATTCCTAAATTTTGTTTCATAAATATTTGTTTCTTTTAAACTACTTAAGCACCTAACAATGAGTTAATTTAGATAGCTAAACTGAACTGCCTATTGCTGCCTGTCATTAAGTATTTTGTGTTTTTAGTAAACTTGAGCACACATCTGTAAACTCATTTAAATAACTTAGACACAAAATGCACTTAAATAAGATGACAAATAATTTACAAAATAAACTGAGACTGACTGACAGAGCTTTCAAAAACTGCTAAGAGCAGGTCCTAAAGAAAAAGGGAATAAACAGCTGTGGCTATTGAACACTGAATGCAACTCCTCAATGTGGATAAATGCTGAAGTCAGTGACAAGCAAAGATGGTAACATTAAAAATAATGGACACAAAACGCCATCTTAGGTTACCCATGAGGAAGTGGCCTTTAATGCTTGATTGGTAATATTTTAAAAATGCACTTTGATGGTATTCTTCCATATCTCACTGCTGTAACAAGTAGCACACTCGCCTTTGGTGCTAGAATGCCAAAAGGCTGTGTGTTCCAGTTCTACTCCAGGTGATTTGATTACAGAAATAGCTTTGTGGGGAGGAGGGGTGCTGCACTCCTGAGTGTGTCATCCTCTCGGATGACGTACAAACCAAGGCCCTATCTGCTTGATTTAGTGGTAGTCAAGTGGATGTAAAAATTCCACTGAATTGTCAAAAACAGCAGGGGAGGTTTCCCGATGCCCTTACCAAATTTTCCCTAGTAGTAGAAAACACAAATTGTGCCTTCCCTGAAGAGAGGTAATGCTAACCTGGCCAACAAATGATAAATAAATTAAATATTCTCTCTAGACCAAAGTAATATTGCAATATCACCAAAATAAGAAACCTGTCCGCACACAGTTTCAGATGAAACCATGGGCTAAGATTTATTCATTTTTAAATTTTGCTGATTGTTTTTTTATGTAGAAGTTCTTGCCTTTCTTTCAGTAGAATTTGTTCTCCCTCATATTATTTTGACAAAATAGCATGAAATAGTTTTACAGTTACACTCCACTTTGACAATTGCATTACGGACTGATTTTTTTTTTTTAGAAAATGTACCATTTGCTATCAGGTTTTTGACTGAGCACAACCAGCTTTAAAATGCATCTGATCTTTGGAGCATTTTATCTCCTTATTACTGATGCATAGGGTAGCTGTTACTAGGATGCATTCAATCTATGTAATTCATGACAGGTCATTAGACATAGATGGAGTGAAATAGGTGCTGTGCTGGCTTAAAGGTACAAAATTGTTTGTCTTCAGTGTTGGCGTTTTTTTTTTTTGGAATGGACATGCATCATATTATTGGTTGGATGGATGGGTGCATAGAGATAGACTGAACATTTCAGACACTGCTTTAATTCCATGTAGGAAAAACAGGAATGGAGAAAGATATCCTTATGATGACTAATTGAGACTAGCTACCAGTTGGTTTCTCTGACTGAGAAACTTTCAGCAAATGTCCTGAGGACTGATACAAGAATGCCGATGCAGTCAAACATGCAACACTGCACACTGAAGTAAACTGGAAGTGTGATGGAAATTTAGCAGCTAGGAGACATAAAGGCATATTTTGTTGTCACCCTGTAAATATCTAATCCAAAAATTGCATCTGATGATTTTTATTACATGAGTGTAAAGTTCACTATGCTGGGTAAAAGTCAAAGCAGAGTTTCTATAGCCAGGGGTACTAAAGATACCAAGGAGATGTTTGCCAGCCACAAGCAGATGCACATTTGATGTAGACAGATCAGCTTGGCCATGCTTGATCCATTTGACGTCTTTACTAGTGCTTATGTTTGTCATTAGGTAACGAGTCCCTTTTCAACGTGATTACAAGGCAACACTGTCCAGAGTCATGCATTATAAAGTGTAAGTCTTTTCTTAAAGGGCAGGAGTCATGCATGCCAGTATAACAGCACACAGAGTTGTTATAACTGAACTATGACTCTGCACTGTGTGCTGGACAGGACTTCATCACTAATGAGAGGAAACGGAGCCTTGCAGCTAGAAACATCTTAGTCTAAATCCATCAGTTTTATGATGTCAAAAGAATCCTAACTAATACATTAATAATGCTTTATTTATGCATTTGCTTAATTGTGTGATTGATTTGATTGATTCTTTCATTCATTTATGTGGTTTAAGAGAAGTTTCCAATAATAAGACTGAGTGCCACTCTGGTGGTAAGGAGGGATAAAGCTCCGACTATGGCCCAGGTTTGATTAGCAGCTTGTGTGACTGAAGAAGCAGCAGGAAGGGAAGGGTGGGCATGTCCCAGGTGGGTGGGTGTTTGTCGACAATGCTCACTTAGGGGAGATGTGGTCCACCAAGTGGAGATGTCCTCGGATGTAATCAAGGAAGGGAGTAGATGGGACATATGAAGAAAAAAAAACACAAGATGGATGCAAAGCAAGCTAAGCCCCCAGGACACCCTTAGTTTCCATGACTGGCCACAGCGATACTGGAGTAAATCCAGGGGGCAGGAGATAACCTGGAGTGCCTGCATGGATGTGAGGGACTGAGGAGCTTGGACAGTTAAATAATGTCCTTAGGGGGACAGATAAAAGTAAATTAAAATAATCTGTCTGGTGGACAATGCATCAAGAGCAACTCACAGTAATCCTGAGTAGCCAGTTAAGGTGCCTTTTGTATACCAAATCCAAGGCAATGTAGTCACTGCAACTATTCCCCTTGTGTCAGAGGTTGTAGAACCTCAGAGTTGGTATATATAAGTAGCAAGGCTATAAGGGCCCATTCACCATATGGGATGATGCAACTATATCTGTCCTCTAAGCCCATTGTTATTCAGTTTAACACATGTTTTGACCACTGCCATTTTTTTATTATTTTTTTTTTTTTGTGAGTGGTTGTCTTTGAATTTTCTATTTTCAAGCTTAGTGATGTTGATTTCATCAACTTATTTCTGTTTTTAGTTTGACTAGACTGATCTTTTGCATTGTTAATTCTAGTTTATCTCTGCTAAGCAGATTCTAAACAGCTAATTTAGATGTCTTGTGCGCTGGGCTATTTTAATTTGTTATACTTACAAATAAACTAAGTGTAGCACAACTGCAGATGTGAACATGCAGTAAAAAATAAACAAGCATGCAACACATAGTGATGTTAGATTAGTCTGAAAGTGAAGTATAATTGTTCTGGTAGCACTAGCTTCTTAAAAGGCTAAACAATAGTTATAGTCACTTTAATAAAGCACTGAATAACTCTTCTAAAATCACATTTAGTTAAACAAGCAGAATGTGCCTGTTAGCCCTCAGGTCATATCATTTAAGTCTACATTAACTTTTCTCCAGTCTGAGTCGCCCACTAAGGTCCTTTGCGGCTTTTGACATCTCTAATTTATTCTACTCTTAATTTTCCGAATGTTTTGAAGCTTTTACACATATTGGAATTAATACATTGCAGTCATCCCAAGCACTACTCTGTCACTTTACTAATTTAATATCACTTATGTGTTATTGTATGCTTGTCTATTTTGTTTGTCTAGTCAGTTCTTGACCCAAAGTTGAGACTGAAATTGGTCAGAATTGATCAGTGCTTTACTCTGGTAAATCAGTTCAACTAAATAAATATATCGCTATATGAGAAAACAGGAGAAACCTAAGGGCCTCCACAAGTGCATGCAGACAGCTAACAATTATCACTGCACTTTACTGACCAGACATGGAATAAGGAGGAGTTATTTCTGTGACGTCCTTCTGCCTGGTGTCACAGACTTGTCAAATAATAATGACATTACCTTATCAGCAACATGCCACATGTGACCATCTTTATGCTTATGTACACATGTCTCAGAAGTCTGATAAAGGTCTTGTCTGACCTCTACGTTTTCACAGCCACCCACCTAAAATGTTACCTTTGCCAATATTTTGCCTAGAGTAAGAAATGCTACCTGATGAATGAATGTCACCAGAGCTCTTAGAAATGATTTCTGTTAAAAATGAGAGAATTCTGAGTCCTCTTCAAGTGATACTTACGTCCAGGTGATGCAAAGAGAATGCCAATCCACAAGTGGTACTGGATTTAATCCTTTTTTATGGTATATGCATTAGGAAGCTATCCAGGAAAGGATAAATATCATTGCTCATCAGTCTGGTGACTAAAACTGGATCCAGATATCTCATAAATAAGACAAGACCAGTAATGCGGAAAACAAACTTCAATTATTTTCATTGAGTAAAAACTTAGGAAAACTTCAAAAGCAGAATGTGGTCATTCAGGACAGTAGTAGCAACACATTCCACTTCAGAAAGGAACTCAAGAAGCAAATAATCAAAACCAAAACATCTGAAACATAGTTGTGATGTAAAATAGGCAATACTGCAAATATTGACCAACATTATAAGATGATGAAGTTTGTAGTGGAGGCAAACCCCTCCTCCCATACCCTCTGATGCAGAGTGTCTATTTCTATGCTCAATATCTATTTATACTAATTCTGATGCCACACAACTAACAGAAAAGTGAAGAGACAGAAATCAAAAAGAGAACTAATTTTTTTCTGAGATACTGAGAATTCTGCTTTCCATGTGTGAGTGACCTCAAAGTTACTATTTAAGTTTTGGAGGAGTCAAAGTCTCTCTCATTGGCATGCACAATTTTTTTTTCTTTGAAAGTTATAGATTAATGTATTTTCATTGGAATGGTTTCAACAAATTTCATTTCTGAGAAATGACATTTTTTATAGTCTTCCTGACACAGGTAGAACATAAGATAGGAAAACTCAAAAGTGATTGTGACTTCAGTTGCCAGATATCTGTTCTAAGAAAAAGTAATATGCGTGAAAGGGCATTCCTTCGTTGAAGGTTGTGCATTAGGCCCAGCAAGCCAGCACGGAAAACTCTACTGCCAATTATTAGCGGACCGGAGTTCCGCTGTGGTGACCCCTAACTGGGAAAAGCCGAAAGACACAAACAAACAAACAAACTTATAAACTTCTACAAATTGTTTTATTGAAAATCAACTGCCTTTATTAAGAAGCAAAGTTTCAATAGTTTATTTTCCATGGAAACATCATGAAATAAACTTATAACTAATACAGCACATATTACACTGATTAAACATGCACTCAAGAAGCTGATGACAAAATGTCTAAAAGAAAGATATGGCAAGAGGAAAGACAGAAAAAAAGATCATTTCACGCCAAGGAAAAATCAACAATTAACTACCTTAAGCAACCATGTTCGTTTTTTCCATGTAAACCCCCCCCCCCCCAAAAAAAAAAACACATTTCGGGGGAAGAAAGAATAGTAGAGCTGAAACTGACCCTAATAGAGGCCAGCAACACCCAGAACTGATGCAGTTAAATCCTTCATTTCTAAAGCATCCCTAGAGGAGATTCACGAATGCTACACTCACTAGCCCTTCAGACCTTACAGCACCAAATTCTCAGTCAGGTATAACTGATACTAACAGCCAACCCTAGGCCACTGCCATTTAGCTACTATTCATTGCCTTAGGTGCAGTTTTTAAAAAAACACACCTCACACAAAAAATAAGTGCTACAACCACAGTCGCAGTCCTCGGACCCTTGCGTACATTTTGGCAGACTATATCCCATGGTCGAAGATGGATGGATGCAGATGCCAAATCTGTAGTTTGTTATCACAAACTTGTCCCCCTTATTCCAAGGATCTGAAATCACAGAGTTGGTGCTTATTAGTAGTTGGGACATGGGGATCAGAACCCTTTCTTCTGGGGGGAGTACAAGGGGTAAAACATCCTGCAAACATGCTTTCACAGCTTTAGAGTAAGTTGCAATATTTGTTCTATGCAAATAGCATTTTTCCCAGTCATGGAACTGGCAAGTATGTGTCTTTCACTTTTCATAAGATGCCAAAATAATACACAACTATTTTCCTGTTTCATTAGTCTTGTGACTTCCATTGTTTGGTAATACTTTCTTTTAGCCACCAAAAAAATACTATTCAACAAACAGTGCACATTTGGTCCAACTCCTGCTATACTGCAGACTGTAAAGAAATTGCACAGGATCATGCCAAAGACCATTAGACCACAATGTTATCAAATCCTTCACCTCAATTAAACAAGAGATATGTTTGGAGCAACTTAAAATAGACACCCAAAATGCTGATGTACATTCAGTAAGATGAAGACTTTATATATACTACATCATGGGGATCACCCTAGCTCAAGCACATAATCAAAGCTTTACTAAAACAGGAAAAGGGACTGTATCTCTAATCATTGCTGTCTGATTAATAAAGTTATTCCTTATTTGAAAGTACTGCAAGAGCTGAGTTGCTGAAATCATTTATCTCTCAACATTGTTTTCAAATGACCACATGTGAACATTACTTTAACCTACCAGATGATCTCCATTGTTGACCAGTTCTTAGAATTCTTAACAACAACCAGTCTGAAATAATTAAAATGCTTTATGGGTGACAGAATAAACTGCCATAGTAAATACCTGTCAAGCTTAATGACAAAGGTATTTTTCTGTACCCTCAGCCATGTGGATGGCAGCACTGCCCCCCACCTCCATCACCAACACCAGCAGTTAACTCTACCAAAATTCCAGCTGTGCTCACTGACCTCAACTGTGTTCCTTTCCTTTATAACCTTATAGTTTGAAGCCACTCAATGTATGGCTACTCATAAGTAAGCTGCTAGGAAGCATCAGACTAATCCAGGATTCTGCCATCCACCCAGAATTCTGTATCTTAGAAGAAGCCACGTTTGGAAATTCTAAGCCTCTGCATTGATTAAATACTGCAGTGAATCAGAATGAATGTGTTACTGAGTACAGAAAAATGACCAATGTTTTGCCTGTGTGTTGCTCAAGTACTATACTGAAACAGAATGAAGGTATTACTGAATATAAAAAAACGTCCGCTGTTTGACCAGTAAGTAACATGAGTTCTATATAAATAAAGTACTGTATTCAGACAGAAAATGTTACCACAATGGAACACAAAACCAAAGGATGATTTTGCATGATATAAGAGGTTATGAACCCCCATTTCTCTGCTGTCTGAATATACTAAGTCAAAGGCTGCACTACCTCTGGGCAAAGGGAATGCTTGGTTTTGCTAGAAAGCCATATATCTTTAACCCATGGCATGGGCCTTGGAGTTAGTATGTTTATTAAGTGTGGGTATTAGGCACACACCCATATCAGGAAGGATAGCCCCCTTTCAAAAATATAATAATTAAGTCATTTTAAAACTGACTTTATACACCTATTTCTTTACTATTCATTGTCATTATAAAAGTGACACTGAATTTTGAATATTTACAGCTTCATTGTAAAAGCAGTTAATGACAAATTATGATTTTCATGTGGACACTTTTAGACTCAAATCACTTTTCCAGTTATATAAAACAGACCATAATCTTACACATAAGATGACAGGACCGAAACAATCAGCAGTTGTAAATTATAAATCTACACCACCCATACAAAATGTATGCATTCACGTGACTGCTAATTATACCATATAAAATCATTTCCTAATGCACTTACTTAAATTTTAATTACCTCACACATAATTAAAAACTACAGAATAAAACAAAGTGCATCATATAAAATCATATAAAAATTCTAAAGGAATGTGCTTAAATTTGCATACAGCCCTCATCACTAGTATATAAAAAGAATGTTTTGTACCAAGTGTAAATGTATTTTTAATAAGCAATACTGCAATGTAATTAACAATATGGCCTTTATATTATTTAATACTAAACCTTTCATTGGAAGCACGTGTTCAAGGTGTTCCCAGTGAACACACTGCCATCTTCTTTCCTCCATTTTTGGATCTTATGCATATGCAAAATTAACAACTCAAGCTGAACACTGTTCTGTGCCAGTATAGTTTTAAGTCTAATTCTTACAGTTTTCTCATCAGTTATCTTTATTCATGTGGACATTCAGCAACTGTGTCTTAGTATGAAAGAGTTATTGTTAAAAACGAGAAGCATACAGAACCACAGAAAACAGCAAATTATGTGTATTTGTACCCAAGATGTAAAAAATTATTTGCCGACATGCATATTTACATATTACACAAAAGTGACGTTACCTCCTGTGCATAACAGAATCTACATTTGCTGTATTACTTCATAAAAAGCATACCAACCACTGCTGTAAAATTTAAATTCTGGTGCCTGGATGGCCTCTTATTGTAAAAGTAGTTTAACGTGCTACACTTATTATTAAACCCTGCAGGCTCATGAGCATTTAACAGACTGTTCCTGTGTGTTTAGCATATTAATTTCTCATATTAGCTCACTCATTATTTTTTACAGTTCCCAAACCCTGAAATATAGAGGTACATAACCCTATTATCTTTAGCAATAATATTTATAGAGTTTCAGTCGTTAACTTTTACAATATTACTCTGATATTTAGACGATTATTATTTCAGAGTCGCTATTGATTTTGTTATAAAGGATCAGAATTACAGCTGCAAAAGCTATAGATTTAGTGGTGGAATTAGCTTCCATATATAGTTAATGAGGTAACGTATATAAAATGTCCCAGCTCACAGTTCATGCTTATGGGTAATGAGATGTGACTAATGACAAAATGTGGGACCATGAGTGATCTGGGACATGTGCCCATGGGCTAGGTGGTTCCATAAGAAGCTTAGAATTAATCCAGTTTAATCAATAATCCACTAAGGAATTCCTTAAACATGTTAAGTCCATTTTCTAACTGATAATCCAAATGTAATGGAATGGATGAAAACCAGGAAGCTTAAATATTCAATATTTTATTCCACAACAGTCACGATCAGAAGTTAAACCACATAACAGCAAAGGAAAAGCCACAGATGACTTCCCAAAGATGCATTGTTTCATTTTTTTTTGACATTTCAGTCCATGATTTTGGCAGCAGTTATTTATTTGGGACAAACTTTCTTGCAGGATGGCTAAGTCATTTGGGGATTCAGTGACTGCTCCTAGCTTGTATTCATCTCCAGACTTCCACAACCCTTTGGTATTGTTTTTTACTTCAGAAAAATAGATACCAAACAGAGGGATCCCAACAGCTCCTCTGGTGACTAGTTTCTCTGTGAAGGTAACTTCCCCTATTTTGATTTCCTGCATCCTAACTGTGAGCCAGCTGGCAATCTAATGAGTGATATAGGGATTTATTCCCAGTTTATTTAGCTTGAAATTGTGTATAAAGCTTTGTCCAGATTGAAGTATGCACAGTGTACCATTTTGTCTTTATCTGTTGATTTTGAGATCATTCCATAAGTGAACATGACCTGCCACTTGATGAATCCAAACTGAGACAGATCCATGTTTGATTCATTTCATTTTAAGTCTTTCCATGGTTTTCATATGAGGCTGATCAGACTTATGGGTCTGTAATTGCCTGGGTCTGTGGGGGGTTGTCTCATATGCAGGGGAATGACCGTAGCTGTTTTCCATTCACTTGGTACAAAACCTTTATGGTGCTAAATAATGCTTCATGCTATTTAAGATGTGTGCAGGGATATTGTCAGGACCCAGCAATGTAGCATTTTTAGCTCATTTTTGTTTCTTATTCATAGCTGTATTCTGACTCTTTGTCTTGCTCCAACAGATTTCTTAGGGGTATAGTTTAGATTCATTATTTGCAAAATAATACCATCATGCACCCACTTCAAAACTTTACTAAAAGTGCACCTAAAAACATGCTGGCTATGCCCTTGCAACTCCCACTCTAATATCACCCACCCCATCCAACCACTACCTTTCTTTCCACTCCACTACCTTGATTATAGCAAGCTCAGATGCTCATAAGCCTAGTACTTATTATACAGCAGGAATTTCTTCTTATAACATTTGTTAATGTCTGTTATGTACTTCACCGATAAAGATTTTAGTTGTCTACTGATGTACTATGTTCTTCATCTGTACATATGTTGTAAGTAATTGCTATGTTAAATTGTTAATTGTTATGTAATACAATGTAACTACTGTCTGTTTATTTTAACTGTGGAGCTTTTCCCCCCGGGCCTCCACTGAAAATGGACCTACGTCCAGTCGGACACTCCCGGTCAACAAATGTAAATAAATAAATAAAATAAATAAAAAATGTATTATTCATAGAAACCTGTGCAATATCTGCTTGTCTTCTGGCCTTGGCATTTGCACAAATGTTCATTTTTTCACAGATGGGATTTCAGTTCTTCTGCCATTAGTAATATGACTTGTGTTTCATGCTTGTTTTATCTTGCTTATGCTTATGTAACTTGAAAATGTGCATTTTTATCCATTCAAACAGTTGCATCAATCCCTTGTCATGCTTGTCTTGTGTTGTAATAGTTAATCAGTTATGTTTACATCACATTCCCAGCCTTCAATCACTTGTGCAACAACTCTTTGGAGTATATCTGGTACTTACAAAATGCCAAGTAGACGTTAAGGAATCTCTACATTCCTAATAGCATATTAAATGGACATAATTTAAATCCTGTTCACCTACATTTATCTACCAAAAATATTAGCCTGTATATATCATTTAAAAAGCATAGCACTTGACATTATTGATTCCTCCCGTTCAAGTGAAACAATTAGTAATGCTACCTTTTACTCAATGTATTCAAATCTTTGGGTCAGTAGAAATGCAAAGTTTGTCTTTCCTTTCAGTAGTGACCATATTATTCACCCATTCTGTTGCTTGCAATTATTTGTTAATGACACAAATTTTCTATTCTCTACAGCTCCTCTCCAACTTTATTTCTGAGAGTTGCAAATATTTTTCTGGATTCATGTCTATTAGCACTGCATCAGATTGTATTTGTATGTGACATTCTCCTAGACAGCTTCCTAACCTTGCAAAACATAAATCAGTACAGTCATGTAAAATGTAACTTCCACTGCTATATCTGAAACAGCTTTCCAACCTGTGGATGGTTTAGAACATATGCAGTCTTTGCTTTCACACTAAGAGTTTATTTTACAGTCTTGTCTTCCTATAAGCCACACAAAACAAAATGTTACGAGAATACACTCTGTTATGCATTATATATATATATATATATATATATATATATATATATATATATGAAAATGGATTCTGTGGTTCAAAATGTTATGCTTACTGGTCAGTTTTTTTTTTTGACCTAATGGTGCCATCTGGTAGTGAGGATAGCTTAACAATGTACATATACATGGCTGCCTCTTTAGAACACCCTATCCCCAAAGATTTAAATGTATTTTGTGAGAGAATATTATACCCTACACATGACTAGTTTATATTCTGCATTCTAATTATTAATTCTCAGTAGCACTTGCCAACAGTCTTATCTGCACTATTATTTTACAGTTTCAGATACATTTTTAGACTTTACTGTATCAAGTAGCTTTTATAGTACAAGCTCATTTTTATATTTCTACTCAACATGCACATTCTTTTGAACATACTTGTTTTTGTATTTACACACTTTAGCAAAATGTCCTTTTCTAGCACATATTCTATATGATCGATTAAAATTAGATTGATGTTTGTTTTCCTGATTTTATTAAATCAGTGTACGTACTGTGGCCTCCAATTAGAAACCTCACAAGACTTCTTCATATCAGTTATTTTTATAGTGCATGGCACTTTCACTTCTAATTTTGTGTTATTTTTGAATTCATGTTTTACTTTACATACATTTTCTTCATTTAATTCATTTAAACATGCACTACTAACTTCACTTACTCTGTACATTTCCACAACTGTTGATACCATGTCTTTTTTCTGTTAATGGAATGTCATTAATTTAATCACTTCTTATACCACCAGTTATAATATCTCTTATGACAGAATCATTTGACTCAGCAAAATCACAGTGCATGACAATATTGTGCATAAAGCAACATGCAGGTGTCTTCAGTTCCAGCACCATTTTGTGTTTTTGTAAACAACAAATTTCTAGTAAAAAGTGTTAAAATAATCACTGTAATGAATAAGCCTTGTTTGATCATGTATAGATATCAGCTAAGGGACATGGAAATCAATTCTGCTACCCCCAGTACTTGTAGAGGACATTTTTTTTTAATCCTGACTTATAAGAATGTCCTGTATTTGCACAAAGGTAGTTTACCTTTATAATTCCTGTCACACTTTCTGTTCTTTTATAATGCAGCACTTTTCTGTAATCATGCTTTAAAATAGGGGTAACCTGTAAAACTTGGTGTTACGCGAGTTTTCATTTTTTACCAAGGCATAAATGTCTTCTTGCATGACATTTTTTTCCAGTCCTATTCTTGTACTGCTTTCTTTTTGATTTGTTGCACTGTAGCATAGTAACTCCTCATCAAAACCATAATCTTTGAGCAGCACAAAGTAATACTTGTTCTCTATGCAGTGCATAAGATTAAAATACCACTGTCTTTATGTTAAAAGAGAAGCGACATTCCTGTTACGGTCTTCAGCAAATGGGATAGTGACATCACATTTTAGTTCTACAAATGAACTTGTGCTATGCGCATATCCCTTTACATAGTTGTTTCAGAGTCAGCTGTTCACCTCATCAAAACTATAATTCTTGAGTTTAAAAATTTGTAGTTATTCTCTGTACTTTGCATAAAACTAAAGCACTAATGTCTTCTAAGATATTGCACTTACGGAAAAAATACCTAACAAGTGGATCACTATATAAAAAGATGTGATCAGCTACATGCACTGATACTGTTTCTCTTCCTCTCTGCAACAAGGCAGTGGAGAAAAGCTCCACCACATTGCGCATGTTTCCTTCTTTGTTTTAATAGCATCCACTGGCATTGGCAAGACCAAGGTCTGCCTGCATAACATTAAAAGCAGGACCTCTTAGGAAAAATTACAGCTTTCCCTTTGTTTATGATATGTCATGTAGACTAAGACAAATTTCTCTGCTAAAGCATGTGAGAGGTTAATCTTTCAAAAAAAAGAAAGTGGTGGGTGGACTTTCATTGATTCTAAGGCCAACAAGTGAATTTTTTAAAAAAAGACAACTCATTTCGGGTAAATACACCATACTGGCCATGGTGGTGCAGCTGTTAGCATTATCGCCTTACAGCAAGAGGTTCTCTGGTTTGATTCTTGGCTGGGGTGCCTTCTGTGTGGAGTCTGCATGTTCTCACTGTGGTCACATGGGTTTCCTTTGGGTGCTCCGGTTACCTCCAATATTCCAAAGACATATAATAGGTGTATTGGACACTTTAAATTGGCCATAGGTGTGAGTGGTACCAATGAACTACCATGGCAGGGATAGCCACCCAGAGGTGTACACCTTGGCTCAAGATGATGCCACTGTTGAAGTAACATTCCAACCCCATGTGCAAAATGGGTTGAGGATGGATTGATGGACACCATACTAGAATAATATTGTAGGGTAAAAAGAAACCTTAGGGTTGAGCTAAACTACAAGTCATGGTAGACTTCTCCTTTAATTCAATGCCTGAATTCTAGGTCTGTGTTGGCCATCCTGCAGTCCAAGGACTGCACATGGCCCTCCAGCCTGCATGATTCAGCCATCTAGTGATTTTGCAACATAGTGACAACACAAAATATTTATTGACAATTATCATGAGGAGAAGGTAAACATTTGCACCACACCACACTCATCACATAGTCTCACTAAATCTACACCACCAAAATCCACACATAGTAACACAAAAACATTCGCGGAGGCTCTCAATAATAATCTTTCTAAGCAACAGAGACCTCCAAAGCAGAAACGCAAGCAACCTCCATCCCCCAACACAACCCAAATGACACACAGCCCACAGACTCAGTGTGCCACTCAACCACAGCCAATAACGCAAAACAACGTACCCAACACACTAGTCATAGGTGACTCTATAGTCAGGCACACTGATGTCCCACTCACCAGGCTAAACAAGGAGAAGGTTACTATCAGCTGCCTGTCAGGTGGCAGGCTCCGCCACATAACCCACACACTCAGGTCACTCCACAACAAGTACAGATATGTCTCCGTCATTGTCCATGTTGGTGTGAGTGGCCTGAGACATACCTCCCTGGACTACATAGTAGTTTCATAGTTTCATAGTATAGTACTAGGCTATCTGCCCTGGGGCATTGGTAAGCCTAGCCATAGTGATGTGGCATTTGCCACCCCATGAAATGGCACAAAAATGTACAGAATAAATTTAGAATACTGTGTCTAGTAGTGACACAATGAAGGTCCTCTTATATAATAGAATTAGTTTACTGTGCCCCTGTCTAGCAGTGACACAGATGTGACCCCTGGGGTAAACTTATGATCTCCCATCCACTCACCAAGATTTCTCTTGAAGAGAGTCAGTGAGGGGCTCTGCCTAATACAAACTGGGATCTTGTTCCAAAGCATTGGAAGCCTCTGGGTTATGAATCTATCCCTCCAGCATGTCCTATTTATACTTGTGCCGAGGTTTAAGTCTTTAGCTCTCATGGTCCTGATGGACTTGGATTTTTTGAGGTGGAGCATGTCCATCAGATCCTGATTGGACATGGCCTTGTACATCAGGCAGAGATCACCTCTGAGCAGGCAGTATGATACTGAATAGAGCTGAAGTTTCTTTAGTCTGGCAGAATAAGACATATGTTGGAGACCCTTGATCCTCTTGGTGAGGTACTTTTGTGGTCTCTCCAGCTGTTGCAAATGCCGGGTGAGGTACATACCAAATGGAGCATTGTACTCAATCATGGGTCTGATGAGGGAGGAATATAGGGGTACAATGACATCCTTGGATCTGGATGTGAATCCCTTCATGATGAGGTGTGCAAGGTAGAATGTTTTTCTAACCACTTTGGCAACGTGGGTATCAAATGAGAGGTCACTGTCGACTTGGGTCCCTAGGTCTCTGATTACTTTTTCAGTACTCAGTGGGTTGCTGTCTATGTGATAATTTGTGGGTACTTTGTTTTTCCCAAAGGCGATGACTATACATTTTTTGGCATTTAGTTTAAGGCCGTGACTCTGGCACCAGTTGTCCGTTTCTGTGAGGCCTTTTTGTAGGATGTGTGTGTCTGCTGGTGTATCGACTATGGCACCTAGTTTGCAGTCATCTGTGAACTTTGTCAGCCACAGCCCTCCTGTGTTTGCTTTAACATCTGAGAAATAAATGCCGAACAAGAGGGGTCCCAGGACAGATCCCTGTGGGACACCACTTGTGACTGGCTTTGAGTCTGACATTGCTCCAGTGATTTTAACTTTATGGGTTCTGTCCTTTAGCCAGTTTGCAACCCATCTAGTGACATAAGGGTTTACATTTAAGCTGTTGAGCTTATCTATGATGCCTGAGTGGGGTATTGTGTTGAAGGCCTTAGCCAAGTCCAGGTATGCTGTATGGACTGCTTTGCCCTCGTCAATGGCTCTAGTGACTGTTTCGAAAAAGTCAACCAGGTTTAAAAGGCAGGATCTGCCCTTTACAAAGCTGAACTGGGTGGGGTCAAGTGTCTGTAGGTCCCCTATGTCTCTGTTTATGAGTTCCATAATGATTCTTTCCATAGCTTTGCAGACCAGGCTGGTTAAACTTATGGGGCGGTAGTTTCCAGGGTCTGTAGAGGCACCCCCCCTTGTGGAGTGGGACCACTGTTGCTGTACGCCAATGTTCAGGTACATATCCCGAAGTAAGGCTAAGGTTAAATAGCATTTTTATGTGTGGGTTTAGCTCCTCTTGGAGTTCACATAACACGCAACCCGGGATACCGTCAGGTCCCATTGATGCTGTGTTTTTTGCTTTGTTTAGGGCGGTTCTCACTTGGACATCTGAGATGACAGGGAGATTACATTCAGCTGGGATAAGTATTTCTTCTTTTGGGGGTGAAGGAAGGGAAAAATTTGCACTGAACCTGTCAGCCAGAATGTTGGCAATATCTGTGGGTTCAGTGTATTTTTTATTGTTGTGAACCAACTCTGAGCATATCTGAGGGTTTCCGCCCAGGTTTCTAACATAGCTGAAGAAGGCTCTCCGATCTTGTAGCCCAGGCAGGTAAGACCCTAGCCCTGAGTAGCATTCTGCCATCGCCCAGAAAGATACTGCAGTACAAGGACAAAATGATTGACTTCAACAATTGGCTAAGCTTCTGGTGTCATTCTAAGGGGATCCAGTATCTGTCTGCTTGGGACGATATGGTCGACAGACCATGATGCTTTGCCACAGATGGCCTGCACCTGTCACCCCTGGAATTCCCAATACTGGCTAAGGCTCTTGCTGCCCTTATAGTGTTTTTTTAGGCAAGGTTCAAATGACAAATTCACCACCGTAGCAGGAACAGGCAAGCAAAAAGTGGGTGTAATGCTTCTCAATGCTAGAAGTCTAAATCTCAAAATGCACTCACTAGTGGCACTCCTTAAAATGGAGAACATTGATATCTGTGCTGTGACTGAGACCTGGTTCAAGGCTCCAGAGAGCACCCCTGCACTACCAGACTATAACTCATACCACACTTTTCGGCCATGTAATCTGGACCGAAACACCAAACGTGGAGGTGTGTCCATATTCATTAAGGATATCCACACCTCCAGGCTAGTTGCTCAGCATAATGCATCTGAGGTTATCCAAGTGCAACTAACTCTGGGCAAAACTGTAATCCAAATTGTAGCTTGCTACAGATCCCCCACCATGCCCCAGGATTCCCACTCCTCTTTTCTTGATGTACTGGAAAATATCAGGTTTCAACCAAACACCCTAATAATGGGCGACTTCAACTACCCCACCATTAACTGGGAAAACTTCTCATGTACCAACTCCTTAGCTCAACGCTTTCTGGAATTCATAAACTCCAATGCCCTGGATCAACTTATCCACACCCCCACCAGGGGTAACAATATCCTAGACCTGGTCATTACCAACATGAGTGACCGGCGTTCCACACCTGAAGTCAACTCCTCGTTGGTCCGATCTGACCATAAGCTAATCACCCTTGATATCCACACACTGCCCCCATTAAGGAAACCATGGGAAAAAATTTCTCCAAAGCCAACTTCATGCTTCCTAAGACAGAAGTGGTGAACTTCATGACACCCATGCAGATGGACAATACAGTTACGACTGCTAAATCCTACACAATTGCACTCTATAAGCACTTACACGAGTGCAAGGATCATGCTATCACAAACAGAACCAAGACGCTATCCTCCAAAAAAACGAAGCCAATCTGGTGGTCCCCTGCCATAAACAAACTGTACAAAAGAAGGAAGAAACTGTTGCAAAAGAGAGTAAAATCCCCATGAGTGGAGGAGCTACCTGGTCAGCCTCAGCAAGAAGCTGAAATCCCTTATAAGATCCTCCAAAGCTAGCTATGAAAACAAAATTGCCACTAATTCTAAGGACAACCACAAAGCATTCTATAGCTATGTCAAGAATCTTGATGGCAACACCCAGATATGTTCTGAGTCACAGCACAACGGCATGAAAATTACAGAACCAACTGATATTGCTAACATCCTGGCAGGTTCAGTGCTAACTTTACCCCACCTCACCCCCTAAAGGGCCCATATCTATACAGGAAGAATGCAGAGTCCCTGTAATCACAACTATGCAGGTAAAAGCTGCACTCTGTAAAGCCAAAAACACAGCATCCATGGGACGGGACAACATCCTAGGCTGCGTTTTACACTAACTTCAGAACAAACTGGCTCCCTATTTAAGCACCATGTTCAGTAATAGACTCACATCAGGCTTTGTGCCCATTGAATGGTGCACAACAACAGTTATCCCACTCCACAAAGGGGAGCCACCACTGATCCTGGGAACTATCGACCTATTAACCTGACGAGCGTGGTCTGGTTCACTGTGAGCATGTTCACTGTGATGTGGAACTCATTAACAAAGACATTGGTAACCTCCAAACTCTGGATCCCATCCATTTCGGGTTTGTGAAAGGCAGATCATGCCTCCTGAACCTGATCAACTTCTTTGAGGCCATCACCAATGCCGTAGATGAGGATAAGGTGGTTCTCACAGCCTATCTTGACCTCGCCAAGGCTTTCGACACCATCCCCTATTCTGGAATTATAGCTAGACTCGCTAAACTGGGTATAAATCCCTACATCACAAGATGAGTTGCCAACTGGCTCACTGACAGAACCCACACTGACCTCAAAGCAGTGACAAGTAGAGTACCACAGGGTTCCGTCCTGGGACCTCTCCTGTTTGGTATCTACTTCTCTAACACAGAAGGCCTCTGGCTGATGAATTTCACAGATGACTGCAAACTAGGAGCCATAGTCAAGTCTCCAAATTATGTGGACATCCTAAAGAAGGGCCTAGCTGAGACAGATGCCTGGTGTCAGAGCCATGGCCTCAAGCTCAATGCCAAAAAGTGCAGTGTCATCCCCTTTGGTAAAAACTCTGTACCCGTGAACTACCACATAGGCAGCAATCTACTTAACACCAAATGTGTGATAAGAGACCTTGGGACCCAGGTGGACAGTAGTCTCTCCTTTGATAGTCACATCACCACAGTAGTCAGGAAGTCCTTCTACATGGCACACCTCATCATAAAAGGGTTCTCATCCAGGAAAAAAAGAGGTCATTGTTCCTCTCTACTCGACACTCATTAGACCCATTATAGAGTACAATGCCCCTTTTGGGAATGTACCTCACAAGGCATCTGCAGCAGCTGGAAAGGCCACAGAAGTACCTCACAAAGAGGATTACTGGCCTCAAACAAATGCCCACACCCCCACCAGGGGCAACAATATCCTAGACCGTCAGTCTCAAAAATCTCCAGCTTTACTCCGTAGCATATCGCCTACTCTGAGGTGATCTCTGCCTAACATATAAAGCTATGTCAAACCCAAAGCTGTTGGACATGCTACACCTAAAGAAATCCCAATCCCTCAAGGCTACATGCTCTAGTGACCTAAACCTTGTCACCACAATAAACTGGACATGCTGGAGGGATAGATTCCTGTCCCAGAGACTTCCCATACTCTGGAACAGGCTACCCATCTATGTCAAGCAAAGTTCTTCATTAGCACTCTTCAAGAAAAATTTTGATGAGTGGATGTGAAATAGGAAATACATCCCGGAGATCACTTCTGTGTCTATGCTCGACAGTGGCACAGGAAAATAACTTTCTTGGGTGGCCTAAGCCAAGGAACCTTGTTGGCTAGGCTTACATAGGCCCTTGGGCCGATAGCCTAGTACCTACCTATGAACCTATAAGGACTTGCATAGTAATGGTGAATGGGAAATAAAGTGCTCAGTGTTAAAGAATGCACATAGTGCATCATGATTATATGACAAGAACATTGAGTAGAGACTTGAGTACAGTATTATATAATTTAGTTTTCTACTACTCCACCATACATCTAGTTTTATGAAATAGTCTTTTAAGCTTTGCTTGCTTTCAAAGGTTCACAGGTAAGTACTAGACTTGCGGCTGTTTTGGGTCATTTTAAACCTAGCTAATTTCTCTTTCAGAGGTGAAAATCAAATCCTGTTACTTATCATTCTGACAACTCTGAACAGATTCTGTTCATTTTCATGGCATAGCTAACCCATACTTGAGTGATTCCCAGTATGAATCTATTCTTCTGTCTTTTATATTGCATAAAATTTAAATATTCTGAATGATTTTTGGGTGAATAGGTATTATGTTCATGGTGTGAACCTCTGCCTAAGCAATTTGTCAACTCCAGATATAGCTAGAGATATCACCAAACTTCTATTTTTCCCTTTCTTGTGTTCATTAATGAGGTACATCTCCACTTATTTCACCATTCTGCTTTTTACAAAGTCTCACTAAGTCGTATTCAAATTAGTTTCCTTTACTTTTCATTCTTACCCATTGTCTTGTATTATATTAAAGTATCATCTGATTTTTGGGGGGTGAGATTTGGTTGCAGGAGGGGTAGGGATTTATAGCTTCTAAAGCTGGTACAAAGGGAGACACTACTGCATGCTGGAGTTGCTGTATACATTGTTCATCCACCAGGATTCAAAAAATCAGTTATATGGATGCGGAAGGAAAATAACATGAAGTACAAGGTCCAAGTGTGATTAAATATTTAGTAGGAGCAATGTTGCATGACTGGCAGAACAAGTAGGCAGTTTACTGTTAGAAAGGGAAATAAAAAAAAAAAAAACACATCGACCTAGACAAGACTACAGCAGGGTCATATGACCTCAAAGACCAAGTATTGTGCATGAAACATGTTCACTGTGATGTGTGTTCACAAGCACAATGATACACCACTGCAAACACAGCTAGGATTCCAGGTAACAGCCCTACTGTGTTTACATTGTAAGTGGGATGGAAATGGGTGTATTGTTTCATACAGAAAAGGAATAGAGCAAGAAGAGGAACACACAAAAGGGTAAGGAGAAAGGAGGAGCAGTGGTGGGAGAGGAGTGGACAGTACATTTTTTGTGGAACTGTTGCTAATTTTTTTATATTTTTAAGAAGGAGAAAGGTAGCATAAGAAATATGTGTGTCTGTCAGAAAGAAGAGTATAGGGCTAGCAGCAAGGTTAAACAAACAAAAACAGACAAAGACTGACATGGGAGCTGCTAACACAAATGTAGAGAGACCACAAAGAAAGAAAGAGGAGGGCAATTGGTGATGTGAAGGACTGTACCACATACTTGCGAAAGAAATAAAAAAGAAAGGAAATTCTATGATGGTGGATTGCACTGGGTGGCATCTGACTACCAAGCTGCATAGTGCCACACACAACTACAAATTAGTTACCTCCATGACCATCCTCATGAATGGCCTAGCCATTACTGGCTTGGTGGTCACGGCCAAGCAGTTGAGCTACACTGTAAGTCACATGAAGATTTTCACAAGCCTGCCAATGCTGGTGCTCAGCCAGCAGTCTACCAAAGCCATCAACAGGCCTTCCACCTTGTGTCAGACCCAGCAGGGACACGATGGTGATGGACACTGATGGGTACCTATGCCTCCCACAAGAAATATAACACCACTGGGCACCAGCAAGCTCTCTATTTCACCCCTCTTAAGAGATGACTATCACCACCCTGAAGAGAGTGGGCCTGGAGACTGTTGGGGACCCAGCAAGTGATGGTGAGGCAGGTACATGGTGTGGTAGCTATTGCCCCTCCTCATCCACTGTTATGGCCAACTCTACATAGAATGTGCATAACACAACAAAGGGCAAAAGAAATACAAAATGGGAGAGAGAAAGGGGAAGAAAGCAAAGGCAACATTCAGTGGTGTTTGCAATACCATTAAGCAGTGCAGGGTCTGGAGGGGTAGGATGCAGTTAAGTATGCAGTGGCAAAAGAAAAGTGATATCTGTGTGAAGCTGTGTGGAAACAACCATCTTAATAAATGTAGTGTCCAGCCCTTGAAGAGCTTAGGAGCAAGTGGAAGTCATGCACTGGCAAAAGTCAAGATGTGTGACACCAAATGGGACCATGCCATGTAAATGCTACCTCTGAATACTGCAGTGTATACAAATGGGACACCTATACCCTGCGGCAATATCCCACCCTGATGTATCACAGCCACTATGGAGTATAAGCTGATGGTTGCAAGCCAAGTGTTACTGGCATAAACATATAGGTACTTGTTATGAGCATGGTAATACTAAGCCATGGCTAACTGGCAAGAACATTGTTTAGTGACAGAATGGTTGATGGATAAAGATGTGTCACTGAATGAGGCCCAACTGTACATATACCAAAGCAGACAATGACACGCACCAACAGCTTCCTCTGCATTACAATGTCTTTGTTAGTAATACATAGTAGTAGGAGGGGGAAGTAAAAGGGTTATAATTATAGGGGAGAATGACAATAGCTAGCTAATCCGATGTTCTGTGCTATATACCAATCTGGAACACCCCTCAACTTAAAGTTAAGGAGCAAAAAAAAAAAAAAAAGGTTCTCTTGTACTTGGTCCAAAAACAGCTCTTTCTACTTTCAAAGCTGATTGTTCCATATACAGCACATGGTTTGATGCAACATATACCACTTACACCACACATGAAGTGCCAAAGAATGTCAGTCCTGACCACAAAAGCTGAATTGGCATTCAGCTCGTAGTTACTGTAGAAAGCTGTCTTCTTCTCCCTAACTTCTGCTTCCCATTTGCAGTGAAGGACTGAGCGATATAACTTCTGGCTGCTGTAAGCATTTGCACTGCTGATTATAGCAGGTGATACCCATGGCATCACTAACTGCCCTTGTAAGACCATGACAGCTATAGTCTTTGTACTGGAGACTTTCATAGGAGTTCCTTAGCATGTGCTTATGGTGGTATCCATGCAGCAGGTGTAGAAATATTTTTGCATTCCCCCTGTACCATGCGGGATCTCTTACAAAGCCAGCCTCCCAAGAAGCCCTGACAGGAGTAAACTGGTAATAGTTTTGTGCTTATGCATACTATGGGAACCACATGACACCCATCAGTAGGCAGCAGAGTAGTTACACACAGCCTACTTCCACAACTACAAAAGACATGCATGAAGTGAGGTGGAGGTAACAGATGGCTTAGCCACACTAATTATCAAGTCTCTACATATTGGTTTAATATACAGTTGCTAGTGCACCACCAAGCATGACATCGGGGTGACATGGTGCATTCTGGGCCATGGAGAGAACTGAAAAAATCCTGCAGCTCTTTTGAGGTCATTCAAGTGTTCAGGCATGCAGACATACATTCACACTCTACAGTGTATGCTTGATCCCCATAACCCTCGATAGTGCTGATATGCATTGTGGTTAATGTGCAGTTCAGAGACATTTAACCTAAATTGTCTTATTAGCACAATTGCTGAGTTACCAGTTCCTAAATAGTGTGATATAAATTGCTACTGCCATTGCAGTGCCAATTGTCCTAATTTCCTCAGGTATAGTGAGTGAATCTCCAAAGAAAAGGATTGATTTGCTCTGCAGAGTACAGAAATGCTCTACATTTGCTGTGGTAAATTAACCAGGCCAGTGGCCTGAGGGAAGTGTGACTGAATGTGTGTACATTTTTTAATGGGAGAGTTGCTTCACAGAAAATTGCCAGCAACAGGATAAGTATAAAGTAGGTTGAGTTAGTTCTTTGAAGAAAGGGACTGCAGTGGTTCACAGAGAAAAGAAGTATTTTACATCTGCTGTGGTAAGTGTACACAGGCCAGTGGGAGAGTCACTAGATATGTATAAGTTTTTTTTTTTTATAACTGGGCAATCTGAAGTGCAGGGAGGGTTGAAATGCAGAATGAGAACAAAAAGGTCATACATTCAGGCATCAGTAGCACACTACATGTACTGAAAGGCAGAAGGAGGTGGACTATGTACCTTGTAAACAAACATTTTTTTGTTTTGACTATGTACCTTGGTAGGTGCTCGAGATGGTGACAGATGTAATGGAATGTGCACAATTTGCAACAGTGGTTCAGGTGTCCTACTTAGTGGATTGGGTGGGGTGGGTGAAGCAGACCTTATAACTGATACAACATGTGGGTGACCATGTGGGACACAAGTTAGTTGTGGTTTGTTGGGCACAGGACATTGAAGGCAGATGACAAGGTGTGTGTGAACATAGTCTCTCCCCTCCAAATACTATTCCAGTGGACTGCTTCTGGGATGTGGCTGGTACATTAGGGTATGGTAGGTGTGGCACCATTTGCAGCTGCTTCTACTGCCACAAAGGTACAGGAGCACTACAGATGATGCTGCACATATCTATGCTCACTTGCTGACCATGAGTGCATATCCATGTGTACAAGAGCATGCATGTCTTCAAAGCAGTGAGTGGAAATAGTTTGAGGAATTCTCCCAGGCAGAGACTGAAGTGTTACTCTCCTTGAGCATGAATGGCAGATTCTGAACACTGACATGACTGACTTCACTGCCTTCTGGGAATGTGTGTGTGGTGTGAGCTGGTTGTGGATGCTAATGCATTAGTGCAAGTCTCAGAAAAGCAAGACCGAATGACTAAAAATGTAGACTTACGTATATTAAGTCACAGACTGTTGTTCCTCAGATTATTTCCTTTTCTCCAAGGTATGGCACTACCAGAGTTGATAAGTATGGGGGAATCCAAAGGTGCTTGCCCCTTGCAAAAAACAATTTTAAAGGCAAAATGTGATGTTTGACATTCACATAACTCCTGTGTTTTTTTTTTTAAACATTTTTGGGCTCACTGTTATGAGTCTTGATATTTCAACAGCAGCCTATTCAGGAGCAATAAGCATATGAGCTAACAACATGGAGTAACAGTAGTTTAGATTGTGACATACCACTTTGTCAGAAACCTGACTATATAAAACCTCTGAATCCAGCATCAAATAAGTGTAACTACTAGATGGCTGTATACCAATATTTTTTCTATATCCTCTTTTATTAATTTTCATCAGTACAGAATTTTACATGAATCCAGTTTCAGTCATAAACACATTAAAAGAGGACAATTCCATCTTAAGTCTTACTATAATGCATCAACCAAATACCCCTAGTAACTTATCCAGATATGACGACTTCTTCTTTCGGCTGTCCCATTAGGGGTCGCCACAGCAGATCAACTGTTTCCATTTCTTCCTGTCCTCTGCATCTGCTTATCCAGATATGACAAGCATTATAATTGGAGCACTTCCTAATAACAACCCATAATAAATTTTCCCATCAGGATATTTCATATTTCTTCCTTGTGTAGGATCACATATTGAATTACCCCATTCCATAGTAAATTTCAACCAGCAAGTACCTTCTCACATGTAACTCCTTTCTCTCCTGTTTTCCTGTATGACTTCCCTGCCATCCTTCTCTTTCCTAACCTGTGATATAACTCTTGCAACAATGACAGCCTCTCCTTTTTGGCCCACATCATCTTTACCCCATCACTCTTCTAATCCCTACTCTAGTCATTTAAATGTTACCTTTCTTACCCGCCTTCTCATTTCTTTCTTAATTACACCTATATTCAGCTCCTGCCACCCTTGTCATTCACTTAATCTATCCCACAACCAATTGCAATTCCACTCTCTCCTGCCTAGTTCACAATGCCTGTCTCTTCTATTCTAAAGAAACAAAATAGCCAACATGCACTTTCCTAAAAACAACTGCTCCATATCTGTCTCACTTCATCAAAGTAATGTCACACATGCAAGTTTGCCCTGTTTTGTTCATACAGGTTGCAGGATGATTGCCTAATGTAAAGAGAGAAGTTCTCCGGTTTTATCTTATGGAGTTGCACACCTTTTTGTCACTGCTGTGGTTTGTCTTTCTCCAACAGCTATACAACTGCGCTTACTATCACTTGTGTATGGAAGGAATTTCTAGCAATGCCTTCTTATATCACTTTCCTGAGCTGTGGTACATTTTCAGCTGTATCTTTTCTCTTCTTTGCTTTGCAGTGTCCTTTATTTAAAATTCCTTAACAGAAAGATTCACATTTCTTTCTTATCTGTGATTGTGTTACATCTGCAAATGAATGTTCCATGATTAATTCTACCCAGCCTAGGTGTTAAGTTATAAACACCTTCTGATACTTGTAGATTTCTTGTCCAAGCAGTTGTGACTTGCTGGGCCAGTACAACAGATGACATATTGCACCAGTTACCCACCTTCTCCTCAGCATAGCATTCGCCCTTTTTCTTGTAGCATATCTCATCCCATACCCTGTGCATTGTCCAACCATTGCCATCTGCCACTGTCTTCCATGTGTGTGTCTGCCCAGCTGCTGTCTTTCCATCACATGTGCACATATATCTCCACTGGCTGCTCTGCACAGCAGCCCTCTCCATGGAAAAAAAAACATTCCCTGCCCCCCCCCCCCTTGCATTTTATATACATTTTACTTGTGTACATGTCTCTCTCTGCATTGTATATACATTTTACTTGTGTACTCTCTCTCTGCTTGCTGCCTTCCCCTGCATTTTATATACATTTTAATGTCTCTCTCTGCTTGCTGCCCCCCCTGCATTTTATATACATTTTACTTGTGTACATGTCTCTCTCTGCTTGCTGCCTCCCCCCTGCATTGTATATACATTTTACTTGTGTACATGTCTCTCTCTGCTTGCTGCCTTCCCCCCTGCATTGTATATACATTTTACTTGTGTAAATGTCTCTCTCTGCTTGCTGCCTCCCCCCCTGCATTGTATATACATTTTACTTGTGTAAATGTCTCTCTCTGCTTGCTGCCTTCCCCCCCTGCATTTTATATACATTTTACTTGTGTACATGTCTCTCTCTGCTTGCTGCCTCCCCCCCTGCATTGTATATACATTTTACTTGTGTAAATGTCTCTCTCTGCTTGTTGCCTTCCCCCCTGCATTGTATATACATTTTACTTGTGTAAATGTCTCTCTCTGCTTGCTGCCTTCCCCCCTGCATTGTATATACATTTTACTTGTGTAAATGTCTCTCTCTGCTTGCTGCCTTCCCCCCTGCATTTTATATACATTTTACTTGTGTACATGTCTCTATCTGCTTGCTTCTTTTCTTTTACCTGACTCTGCTGTACTTCCATTTCCTCCACTTTTAATACAACAAACTAATGTCCATGTCACTCGATACCACATCTGCTATATGCCTGCCATTCTGTGAATGCTGCTTGGTGCCAGCTGTGGCATGATGTCTCCTAAGACTAACATAAGACCCTGTATTCCTACTCCTTCTGCATTTAAGGAAGTGCACTTTGCTTAACTGTAGCTCTACCCAATTATGTAGCATTAAGCTCAGCTAAGTACCTGGAAGTGCTGCTTCTCTGATTTGGAAATTCATGAATCCTCAGCTGTGCAAGTCTTGTGCAGTTAGCACTGTATCTCTAAGAATATTGGCCCTTGCTTCTCTACAGTAGAACAAATGCATGAATAGTGTGGTAGTATGAGTAAAGTTGTTTTTTGTTCACTAAGGGGGCAGTTGAAGAGCTATTCAATGGTTTGAGGGGTGATCACTATCAAGGAATCTGTAACTGTGGAACACAACAATTTATCAGCATGCCACTCTATTATTAGGCAATGTATCATGCTTTGTCCCTTTCACCTTAACACACCATTCTGTAAGGACACTGCTGCTTTTTCTATGAATCACAAACTTACAGAGCATCACAAAGCATAGTGCAATAACTTGCAACACATGAACCAGACAAGTAATCAGCAGTCATTTCACTGATGGACAATGCTGTAATTGTATATCACTGAAAATCATTTTCATCAATTGCTCACTTTACACTTTTCCCCACTTTTGTATAACCATGGAGTTAGTGTGTAAAATTCTGGGTGTGTGGAGGGTCTCTTCTTCTGCCCCCTTGCAAAAAAAAAATCTTGTGTGATTTACCAGAAGTGGTTTTCAGCTATTATGTTTTCCTGGATTTGTCCACTGTAAATCTTCATTCAGTGGATCATAATGAAGCTAACAGACTTCAGACTTATTGTCCAGTTAAAAATATTCAAGTCCATCTCGTCTTCAGTGTGAGTAAAATATTCAGCTTTGTCTAGTGTAACTGTAGCTAGCCTATCACTATCACCACTGTTTTCTTTGTGGACGGGGTCTAGTTTCACAACTGCTTCCTTTTTTTTGACTTATAATTTTATTTGCTTGGTCAGTTACTATAACTGCATACTGTGACTGTATTCCATTCCACTTGAAGGTCTTAGGAGCATCTACATAAACACAGCTCAATCTCTACACTTTCTATTAGATACCCTTCCTTGAAGTTAATGTGGGCCTGGACTAGTTCTGAATTATGTTAGTATGAGGCTGGATTGCCAAAAAAAATAGTTGCAAGTCCAGTGCTAACAGCCCCCCTTACTTTTCAGTCTCTCTAGATTTAAGTAATTCTTTGTGGGCCTAGTTGTGATGCCAGTGTATTATCTAGATCATTATTATTTGGCAAAGTCTCAAATGATACTATCAGCTACATGTACAGCCTATGTTTGGCTACCTGACTGTAATGTATTAGGCATCTTAGCCCAGAAATGAATTATGGTGCAGTCATCTAAACAGACATTGTTCTCAATTTATCCACACTGTCCTGCTTCATGAATTTCTCTGCATCCCTGAAATTCTCACATTCATGAATTAACACTAATACTTGAAAATTAGCAAAACTATTAAACAAAAGCAATGACAGTGGTGGTAACTCATCACAACAAAGTGGGTGAGCCGCACACTCGCTTAAATCATCTCCCGTTGCCACAAATTGTGCTACATTAAAGGATGTTTATATTAGTATTAGGGTTGGGGTGTCACACAACACAGAAGAGAGACTGTCTTTTGGCTTTCTTTATCATCCCACAGATGAACATCAGTGGACCCTATTGCCACTCCACAATCACTGGGTCTATCTACCTCTCTAAGCCTTTAATGGATTTAATCCAGTAAGGGTCTGGGCAGGTGAGAAGATCAGAGTTTCATGGGTCCATGCCATGATGCTGCTAGGAATTTTTTCTACAAAGTTTTCTTCCTTACCCCACACACACACCCCATATGTAGGATGTACATTGAGTGGACCATGTGGAACCACCCCTCACTTCTCCAAAGAGCTAACTTCAATAAACCACCATACCCACCCTCAGGAAGCACTTCTTTGGGTTCTACTGTGTTGTGTGACCTGTTTACATGCCCCTTCCTTCCCAAGACAGGTGTACCCATTCTCCCTTGCCAACCTCACATACCTGAATTGTTAATCAAACCAGGGTCTTTTGTGTCATAGTCAAGGCTTTATCCCCTGTATACCATGGCACTGGTTATCACACAAGACAACCTTGACAGAAAAAGGGAAGACATTCACAAAGATGAAGTGTGCAATGGAGTTTTGCTTGAATGGTAAAAGTAACCAACTCCTGCAGAAAGATAATGTAGTGGTACAAGATCATCTCCAGTCTCCAGGCGAGGGCTACACTCCAACACTCTGCTGCTGCTTTAATTTTGTCATTGTAAGTTTGCACAGTTTTTAAGACAAGAAAATGCACCAAGCTGCCTAATTCACGTGGTCGATAGTTATGCAACTTCTGAATGTCCGCATTCATGCAGTAAGGCTGTGGGTGGCACAGTCCTCATATGGAGTACAGGCGGACCTGAAGTGTATTATTGTTATTTCTTTGTTTTTATACTGAGGTTATTATTTCACATTTATCTTGTGATTTAATTTATTGATAGCCCATGAATGTACATCCTTTATGTTTTATATTCAGTGATTCAAGCTTATACAAAAGCCTTTTACAAGTATATAGTTGACCTTGATTTCTTAGGGTTTGGTGTTTGTCAGAACTGAGAATTAAATTTCTTCTAGACTCTATGAATTTATAATGATGGCAAATAAGCAGATTTAGGCTATATCTCACATGTATTGCTATGGTGGGGGGGGGGGTAAAGGGTGTTACATGAAGAAGCAGACAAAAGAAGAAGAAAAGTATTGTGTCCATGTATGTTGAAGAACTTGGAAAGAGTTCAGGTTTCCCCACACACAAACCTTAATCCACCTAAAGTATCCTTGCATACGCAGATTACAATTCTGGCTGGGTAGTATCCAAGCAGATGTAATACCATAGATGACCAGTTATATTACAAATCCTCTCTGTGAAGCACTGTTCATCATGGCCTGGTTGATTCCTTATCATCATGGAACAGTAGTTTGTCTTTTCCCATGCCTCACATTGGAAGCTGACTTAATTATTACTTTTAACCATGTTTCTCGTTCTTATTCATCGCCCATCAGCAGTAATGCCTCCTGTATTTCCTATGTAAGGAAATCCACCATCATTGTCATGCCTGTTTCGTATACACTAAACAACAGTAGGACTCATCATACAAAGAGGCTAAAAGAGACATATGCCAAAAGAATCTCAATGAGAAGTTATGCAAGTGAACACACTGCTGCAAACCCCATCATAAAATGCATCGACTTCATCTATTTCCACGGGCAGTAAACCCAAACAACAAGTTTGCAAAACATACTATAGTAGAATGTAGTCCTAAATCTCCCCTCACTGAGGTCTCCACATCTTCTCATTCATCATATTCTCACAAGGGAGATATGTGTCATGTTATTAAGTTTCTATTAATTCTAAGAGTTGTAAAATGATTAAAATAACTTTGTGTGTTGTACTTGTATTGATTTTATTTTAGTCATATGTATATTGGACCTAAGCCCCTAAATTCTTTAATGTAATACCCGTTGCTTATGCTTTGAATACATGGCGTTCTCGTGACAAACTGGTTAATTTTATTTATGCTTACAAAGTGACAGTTTTATAATTTGCTTAGTAATGTAGAGCTATGTTTTGTTAATTTGCTCTATACAGATCTGTACAGTTTATCTCTGTGGTTCCCTATCACTACACCTCCTGCTAAACCTGTTCTGGCCTTACATTCAAGTGAGAATAAATTAGTACAACTAGGTATTGATGTACTCTTGATAAGATGGATAGCTGCATGGCTTACAGATAGCACATGGCAAGTATCATACAGCAACAGGACAGATGAAATCCTTGGTTACAGTCAGGGTGTCCCACAGGGCTCTGTCCTAGGCCCTTACTTGTTTAGATTCTATCTTTCAGACCTAACTTTTTCATCTGAGGCATTCTACTGTCTATATGTAGATGACCTGAAATTGGGTAAATTGATTACATGTGTTATAGATAAGGCATGTCTGCAAAATGACCATTTGGGCACAGGAGAATAAAATGCTGATAAATACATCAAAAAGTAAGCATATGAGACTTGGGAGACATAAACTGAAAGGTGAATATTTAATGCAGCACACAGCGATTGAAACTGTAGACTCATTTAAAGACCTCGGTATATGGGTAGATTCAGCTATAAGTTTTTCTAATCATATCAACCAATTGGTTATTAATGATAGTTATAGAACTATAAGTTGTATAAAAAGATTTATAAAGTCTAGGAAATTAAAAATTAAGTAATTGTTTGTTAGTTGCATTAGACCCAAACTTAGTATGGAATAACAATATGGAAACCTTATAAGAAAAAAAATCATGAGTAAATGGGAAAAAGTACAGCAGAAATATACCAAGAGCATCCATGAATGTGAAAATTTAAGTTATTATGAAAGACTAAACTATCTGAATTTGTATAGTGTCTCTTCTAGATATCCAATAGGAGATCTCTTATTCAAGCATATAGGGCATTTAGAGACAAGTACCTCTGGGAATTTTGGGGTTATCAAAAAGTACTACAGAATCATCAGACAACCTATATAGAAGATTCTATAGGAATGAAAAGTGTACTACTTGGTTCTCTGGCAGAGTAGCTGATGCATGGAACAGACTACCAAATTACATTAAAGCAAGTACTAGTTTAGATATTTTTAAGAACAGCCTGGACACTTATTATGGAAACAGGTGTTATGGTATATTGACAAGCTAGAAGGGCTTGTAATGCTCATACTTAAAATATGTATATGTATTTGTATGTATTCGCAAACATTATCATCTTCTCTGTACTCTCTAGTATAGCCCCCATCTTCTCTTACTTAAACTCGCGGTGTTCCTTCCCTCATCTCTAGGAATAGCTAACTACCTATGTATTAACTCTATTGCCTCTATATAATACTTCAATATGGTAGTGTTTTTCTCTCTTTCTTTCCTTTCAGAACGTGTGGACATTGCATCTGTTAGTGACATCCACCCAACACCAGGCCAAACTCAGCATATACAGGGAATAGAGAGTATATTGCCATCAGCTCCTTTATCACTAACACCACACACATAGTCCCACCATGGTCTTCATATATACCATATGTTGAAACACACACTAAGCTACTTGGGGCAATTACATATGATCAACTTAAATTCAACATCCACGTCTACCACTGCATTAAGAAAACCCACCAAAACTTGGTTTACGGTACAGAAACAAATGGTTCCTAACTAAGGACTCTCATTTCTCCCTTAACTATGCCATTCTTCTCCCCAGTCCCCTTTATAGCTCACAAATCCTGACTAACTTACAGACCAGTCTTTTAGCTAAACTTGAAGCCACCTACAGCAAAACAGCCAGGTTTGCAGCTAATCAGACCTCTTACTTTCACATCATTCTCTCTCTCAAGGCCTTAAATTGAGTAAACTGATTACATGTGTTACTGTGCTATCTTCCCAACTTCGTGTCATTCATTATGTCCTCTATAAGCCCTCATTCTTCCCAGGCATCTCCTTTCTTATCTCTCTCTACTCCCCTACTACAACCCTCAGGAGTGCTGACCTACAACAAATAGACATATATTCATGTTAAATTTTTCAACTGCTAGCAGCAAACTCTGTACACTGTCATTTCACAGCATTATTCAATTGGCCGCGGTGGTGCAGCAGTTAGTGTTGTCGCCTCACAGCAAGAGGTACTCTGGTTCGATTCTCGGCTGGAGCACCTTCTGTGTGGAGTCTGCATGCCCTCCCCATGGTCGAGTGACATTTAAAGACATGCAGGTAGGTGTGTGCATGAATGGGTGTGCCTTCTTTGAAGGTTGGGCATCGGTCTGGCACCTCGGCACCGTAAAAATCCACTACCAATCATTAGCGGACCGGACTTTCGCTGTGGCGACCCCTAACCGGAAAAGCCGAAAGACATTAATTTATTATTTGTATTCAATTGTATTCAATTCTGCAGTTATCTTTTTAATATTGTAATGTTCATGCTAATTTGTTATTTTTGTTAAACCACTTTACATTTCTTTTTCTTTTTGTGGAGTTCTTCTCCCCAGGCCTCCGCTGAGGTCAGTCAGATATTACCGATCAACAAATGTCAAATAAATAAATAAAATAAATTTATAACATACTCCCTCAAGTGTGTGCAAGGGCAGCACTATACATTTCAGACAACTTAGTTGCCACAGAAACCTGGCTCAGTCAGGAAACAAAAAATAAAGAAATCGCCTGCCAGGTTATAACGCTATTAGATTAGACAGAGTCAAAAAAAGAAGCTGGTGGCGGTACTATTTTCTACAAAAACATGCTAGATATAGCCCTTCCCCCCCTACACCATGTCATCTTTCTCTAGTTCAGAAATCCTACTAACCATGCTAAAACTAAACAATCACAGGACAGTTGCAATCATTAGAATAATCATATACCCAATTAATAATGTTTAAACAGTGGAGGATATTCTTTGCTGTACTTCCTCAAAATAAATCAAGAAAGCATAATATTGGGTGATGTTAATATAGACTGGTAAACTTACTTTCTGGAAATCCAAATACTAATATACATTTGTAGAAGTTCACACCAATTAGATATAACAGAGCCACAGCCAGTCAAACCTTGATTGGATCCTAACATCCTCTCCAAATAAAGTATCATCCCATGGAAGTTGGAACTCTGTCAGATAGCTCAAGTAATCACTTGCCAATATACACCATAAGGTACCAAAGCAACAGCCCCAAAACTTATCATTATAGTCTGGTAAGAAAAGGTACTACTTTTTATGAAGGCACACTACATCTCCTTAACTGGGAGTCAATAAAGACTCGCCCCACAGATGATGCAGTCTTTGAGATCAATAAAATCTTCCTGTGTTTTCTAAACACAGTACCACCACCTCATATTTCAATGATTGAATGCCAACTCTCCCCCAGTGCTAACTAAGCAACTCAAGAAGTAGAGAGAGTCCCTATTCAGTGAACTAACCTCCTGCAACATTTGTTATAATGAGTTCCCATAGACACCATCAGAAATACCTCAAATAATTAATGCCTACTACAACTGCCCCTGAATATCTACTTGGTAAATATCTTAAAATTGCACCTGAAGCTATTGCATACCTATTTTCAGTTCTGATAAAGGGATCTATATCTGAAAATGAAGTCCCCTTGCTATGGAAAAAAATAATTCATTACTCCACTGCACAGGGGTGGAATCAATACAAATTGTTCAAAGTATGGGCCAAGAATCAGTATAGATCATTCAAAGTATAGGCCAACTGCCATTTTATCCCCACTATTAAAAATATTTGAAAAATATATTCATACACAACTTATGATCTGTATAATAGATATCCAGCTTCTGTCTTCAACACACCACAGCTTCTGTCCTTATTATAGTACAACTACTGCTCAGTTGAATTCTATTAATACTGTTAACAACCACAGAAACCACAGTCTTCCTCAACTTATCAAAAGCTTTTGATTCTGTCCACTCAAAACTCTTATGTAATCTTTCATCCTTAAGGCTCACCATCACTTTACTGCAGTGGTTCCAGAGCTACCACTCAGAGAGAGCACAAGCAGTGAAATGGAAAAATGATTTTTACACCTTCTTGCCATTAACTAAAGGTGTCCCCAAGGATCTATACAAGGTCCCATACTTTTCAACATATTCATCAATGGCCTCTTCACTGCTACAAAAAATTGCAACCCTAGTTCAATACAATGATGACATGACCTTAATCTGCAATGTCAAATATCCTTCTAAACTCCAAGACCTTACACAACAATCCTCCTTACTGATGGCCTTAAAATTACTGCTCTTCACCACGCAAAACACCTTCCTTCCAAAACAACACTGTTCATTATTATCTCTGCCAACATCACAAAAATAGAGCAAGTAAACTACATAAAATTATTCAGTGCTATCATAGATGACCAGTTGAAATCTGACCACCATGTATCACATGTGGGTAAAAAAAAATCATCAAGAACTCTGCACATCAGAGAAAAATAATTTCTTATGGCAGTGCCTCATCTATGCTGCTCCAATCTTCACTAAACTTCAAGTCTTACAAATGTTCAAACATGAACAATGTTATAATAAAATTGTCACATTTTCATAAAGCAATAACAATGGAAAACACCACTGCCTAGCACTTAGAAAATTAAACTGGTTAGAAGTACCACAACACCAAGCCCTTTCTCATCTAACAACAATACACAGACTTCTCTATAAGCCAGAAAAGTGCCTGCCCCTTAATTAATGCAATACTACTCCCACAACAGAATTTTATGCTCTAGAGAAAAAAAGACTAATCACTATAACTTAAATCATGTAATACTACAGCTGATTATATGTATTTAAATAGTGTAACTAAACTATGGCACCAGATTATAGTAACATTAAATACGTTCAGAGTGCAAACTCAGTTAAAGCACAACTAAAACTTCACCTATCTGTTCGGTGGATCTGCTCTTGTACAACTTCAGGATAACTGCCACTGTTATCTTTGGTTTACTATAAAAATCTCGAGGGCAAAATCTTTTTCCATCAAAATCCCGAAAATGAAAACAAAATCCAGCCTTAATGTTGAATATCGTGAACATGACATTCGACATACCAGATTTCCAGTTTCAAAAGTCTGTATGTCCTTTTGTAATTAAGTAGGAGAAAGCCCCCTGCAAATTATATATACCAACTCCGAGATCGTATTACAGTGAGGAAAGGGGTAAGTTCCCTGATCCTAACTGTACCATGATCTCCATTCACAATGCCAAACACAATAATGAATAAAGCTTTATGTTCATTATTATGATGATGTATTATTCCAGTTCTACATTGTGAAACTTTGAAAACTTCCTTTTGCCCACACAACATTCACCCTTGAGCCTTGAAAAGTTTGATTGTAAGCCGTTATCTTCAGCTCGCCATATAGCCAAACCATTTCTCTTCATTCAGAATCCTGCACCCCCCACTATGAAAGTCCCTCACTACACTGACACTGGTGAGAGGCAGTCACTAAACACAGGAATAGATTTACACAGTATTTTCAAATGCAGCTCTCTTCATCAAACACAATTTCCCTCAAGAACACATAGGAACACGCTCCACTGGGACTGGAGACTCTGTCTCTCCAGATTCCAAACAAGACCCACTTTGGAGCACTGTGTCCCAGTTCCATGTATCTGGTGCACACACTTGAATATCTGATTTTCCACATTCATGCACAAACACACACACACACACACACACACACACACACACACTAGGAAAAGGTGACACAGATTCATCAGCTGTATCCCCTCTATCCAGATTACAGGGCAGCTACCATCAGCCAGATACTCTAAGGCTTTTACAAGGGGTAACCAATTATGCTGTGTCCAATTAATACTGATATGAATGGAAGTGTGTGACTGAAGCAGTAAGGCTTTTCGGAGTGGCCACAGTGACACTGAAATAAGCACAGGTACTCTCAAGATATTAACAGTATTCACTAAAAGACCAGCCACAATGAAAAGGTATAAATATATTTTATAATTGATAATAAAAATAGAAAACAGGAAATATAAAATAACACAGTTGGATAGAATCTCACAACCAGAAAAAGAATTAATGCTAAACTAATCTCACAGTACTTTTCCTAACTAAATTAAAGAGAAACTGTCCCCTAGTTAACTCACATAATATAGCATGTCAAGAAGTACTGTTGAGATGCTAACTTGCAACAAGCCAAGATGAGATACTCCATACACTGAACTGTGCAACTAACAACTGAAGAACTGCTGAGCTGTGTTAACTGACATAGACCTTTTATATCAGATTCCAAAGAAAAACAAACAGCAAACTGCTGCTGCCAGAGTTCCATCCTTCAGCTGGTTTTAGAATAACATCACATCTAGTCACCTGACTCTGGCACAATACACATTCAAAACTCTGTTAAGATTCTGTCATAGCATTTTTAACATAAGCAACTTTTTCAAATATACTTTTAACACAAACATCTGTACAAATCAATGTGACAGTCAAATGACACAAGATTATTTACAAAACTTAAGCCAATCATGCTGGCATATGCGACACATGCACCGCATCACTTCTCCTGATACAGTTGGCAATACCACAGAATGTCACACCCACAACCAGTCTTTACAAATACATGAATAGTCTTACTAGCATCTCCCAGCTATATATATATATATATATATATATATATATATATATATATATATATATTACTTTGCGACACTGTTCACTCCTCATAGTTCTTGTAAACTATGACATCCCCGTGCTGGGCCAGTAATCAAGAAGCCTAAATCCTCACCCTGACACTGGATAGGGGCATGCACTTGGAATACAAATGGATACACTCAGTATTTCCAGATGCAGACCTCTCTGCATCAAGCACAATTTCCCTTAAGAGCACACAGGGATCGCACTTAGCCCAGGGTCTGGATTTCTCTGTATCTATCTCCCTCCAGGTCCCCCAAAAACACTCCCCACTGGTACAGTTGTAGAGTTAGGTCCTCAGCCGAGTGTCCATGCCAAGTCCTTCAGCACCCACTCTGTAAACCCAATGCGTTGTGTGTCTGCCCCAAATACCTGACATAAACGCACACTGAGAGATTTGATTTTTCACATACAGACACAGGGAAAGGTTGGTACACATTTACCTGCTGTGTCCCCTTCAGTCCAGAGTATAATGTAGTTATCACCACCACCAGGCACTCCACAATCAGCTACTCTAAGGCCCTTAACAAGGGATGTTCAATTATACTGTGTAATATTAATACTAATACAAATGGTGGTAGTTGACCAAGACAGCTAGGCATTCTGGAGTTGTCCACACAGTGTCAGCAAAAAAATATAAGCACTCTCAAAGCTTAAATACTTTCTACAAGGACCAGCCACAATAAAAGTTTTAAATATAATTTAATAATAAATAATAGAAGAGCATGAAAATAGTGAATACATATTTACAGTAAACCACAGAGTTCAAATCACAGGGAATATTGAAAATAACATTAATGGACAGCCTCATGCAAATAAAGAAAAATATTTTCTAAACTAAGCTTCACTATATTCCTGACTGAGTCTAGGAAAATTACTATTCCCTAATAACTTACTTAATAGAGCAAGGCACAATGAAACACATGAGCATTCTTTCTAATCAGGTTCCCCAAAACAGAATACTCCATGCTTGGAGATTACTCCCTGTAAAATATGATATCCAAGATGACTTGCAGAATGACCTCATCTGGTCACCTGACTCCAGGTTCTCACACCAACACCCCCTCCGAAACTGAGACAGGAATTTAGCATAGATAGCTACAATACACATCTAAATGTTTATGGCAGTGCCTGGAGCTTAGCAAACACAAGAGAAATGAAAAAAACAAGCCGGTCACACCAGGTACTTAAGCGTATTTGCAGTTTAATCCAAATGCTTTTGTCTTACTAGTTTCAGACTTCTTCAGAATAAAAAAAGAGGCTTCTTTCAAGGGGATGTTGGAGAGTAGCCATGGTGGAAGGGTTGATGGAGGATGTTTTAAATGTGGAAGATGTGCCCAATGTCAACATGTAGTTCACCAAGATAGAATTACTAGTTTGAACTTTGGCACCATTAAACCTCCTAAAAAATATTTTTGTTATTCCAAAGAAGTTGTATATGTTACAGTATGTCAGGTATGTGGCAGTCATTATGTGGGGAAAACCAAGAGAGCATGCAGGACTAGGATCTACGAGCATATTTATGAAATTAAACACCACAGTGAAAAGAATGCCCTATACAGACATATTAGGGAGAGCCCAACACATGTCTTTAAAATTTGTGCCATAGATCACATTGACTTAGGACCTAGGGGTGGGCCAAGTGACAAATTTTTAGAATTTAAAGAGCGAAAATGGCAAATTAAACTTAACTCTGATGAAAAGCCTGGACTTAATGACAGGTTGTCATTAAGTTCTTATTTGAAAATGAAAGGAGCATATTTTTTAGGAATTTTATGACATCATTTGCAATATTTAGTATGTTTTGTGAGTCTGCAACAGAGTATCAAATGAATGTAATATGCCTTTTATGTTGTGCTGTGTTTTAACAATTGGGTGGGTCTGAATTGAACTAATTAAGAAAGGGGTGGAGAAATGGCTATATAGTTATGTGTTTGTGCACTTTATTTTTTATTCTGAAGAAGTCTGAAACTAGTAAGACAAAAGCGTTTGGATTAAACTGCAAATACGCCAAGTACCTGGTGTGACCAGCTTGTTTTTTTTTTTTAATTCTCTTGTGTTTGCTGAGTTGCTGTGTGGTTTTACTTAACAGTGCCTGGAGCTTCCCTTCTTTTTACTGAGCTAATGAACAAAGGCTTCTTCCAGACCCACCTTCTCCAGTCCTGTTCAGCATTGTGGGGTAATGTTTTAATGATTTACCAGCTCATTTACATTTCCCTTATTTTTCTTAAAGTAAGGTTAACCTTTGCTGCCACAGTGTCCTCTATTAAAACATATACATTTAATTCAGTTACAATAATACATGTACATTTCTTTTCATCCCAGCATGGTGCACTGTTGATATATTTTAACAAAAGCAAACCTCACAAATACATTTTCAGCACAAGTATCTGTACAAATCAGTTTGATATACAAATGACATATAATTATTTACAAAATTCCAGCTAGCTGTATTTGCACAAGTTATACATCCACTGCCCTACTTCTGGCATAGCTGTCAGTACCTCCTATCATCATATAAACCTTAAGATAAATCTATATATAATTGTTTCTGAACCTGCTTTACACTCCAACCCTTAACTACAATATTAACATTTTCTGCCCGACCAAGTTCCTTCTCTCACCTTTATTTCTTTGAATTTATGAGCACTAATCATGTGGTCTAATATCTGACTAAGCCACTAAGAAACCTCTTCAAATGCTCAATATTTGACATTTATTAATGTAAGGTATCTTTTATACTGTAATAGCTGCCTCTACTTTCATATGAATGCAATCTAATTAGCAAATGTATGTGTCATTTTTTAATATATATTATTTAATGACCATTTGTGTATATTACTGAATGGCTGATTAAAAAATACTTGTAATATGTTGAAACTTTTCTCCTTGGCCCTCTGCTGAAAATATGTTTTTAACTAAACCCAGTCAGACAAACCAAGTAAAACAAATAAAAATATGACACTGCTGTGTTTACCTGCAAAATGTAGGAATGAATCACTTGACTACAAAGGGAAAAAGGCAGAGACCATATAAGCATTACTTCCATACACTTCACAGTGAAGTGATAAAGCTTTCCTGTCAGCAAGAGGTTGTAAATAAAAGGTGCACGCTGAGGAAACTGTTACCACTTTCCAGACATGCTACTTAAATCTGAGCCCTCAGATAAAAAGCTGCCTGAAAGTAAACAGTAAGACCTGCCAACTTAACCAAAACAACCAAAGGAACAGATAATTGTGATGGTCTCCCTTAAATCTGAGTTAAAGCCATAGGCATGCAGCTTTGTAACCTACTGGTAAACAAATGTTTCCAGCTCAAGAACAATAAAAGTTGCAGAGAAAGTTAAACTATGAAACAACTTCATCATATACTCTTCTCCCCAAGGGTCATATTAATATGTCGGCCAGAAATAAAGATTTTATATTGAACAAGTAATTAGATAATACATACATTGTATATAATTATACAAACAACTATTAATTTCTCCCTTACCATAACAGATAGACTCTATCAGCATGACTTTGTCTGTGCTGATGTGATCTTCAGTTTGCTACAAAGCAGTTGTATAGCTGTCACTCCGTTTCTCAGATATTTGCTTAAAGAATAATTTGCATACACTTTTGCATATTTTGTGAACAAATAAATGTAAATATTTTTAAAGTAGTACTAATTAGTTACCTGCTGTCAGTACAAAGTTTTTTCTAGCATTGTGTATGCATGCATCTGATACCACACAGTAGCTTGCAAACACATTCAAGTTCAAGTTAGTAATAATAATATTAATGTACAGCATACTTTCATAAGATTTATGAGAAATGACTCCCATTTTCTTGGGTCCCAAGTTCACTATTTGTCTGACGAGCCATTCCTGACCTTTGTAATGACTATGTGAAATACCGTTCCACAACACAGCCAAGTAGACAATGCCTGAGATACTTGCAGAAATGTACTTATACATGTATGCGTATTCCATTAATAAACACGGACTAATATCTGTAAAGTACTACTAGACAGACAAGCATCAGTGACAACTGTCGAAGCATTATGTAAACATTAATTTTATATCATGAAGTGTCATATGTATTGTGTTTGGATCATGTTACTAACAGATGCAGGCATATGACACATTCATAACTTGGTATGAAAAGAAATGCCATTTTCTGACTTACTGACCATTTTATTTCAGTCAACAAACATTCCTCACCTGTGTGCTGAGCTGTCCTGTGAAATTAAATTTTACTCTGTGGACACTGCCTACAATGCCTACATAAAATATTAAAATGTAAGGCAGAGAACTAGGCTGATGAACATACCTTATGAAATTATGGTTAAGCCGACAGGGAAGACTCCACTCTCAAACAGAGGGGTAATAATTGCCACAAATAAGGAATACAATAAGCAAAAGACAGGTGACAGTGGCAGATAACGGCCTGCACTTTGTATATATTCAGTATAGCACAAATACAATATTTACATCAGTTAAATTACTCACATTGTACATTACTGTATTACAGTAGAGAACAATGTTATATTAAGACAGTACAGTCTGTACATGGAAAACAGAAGTTTAAGCTAATTTTAAATGTCAGGTTAAATGCAGAATATTAAGCTAAAAGAAAATTTGTCAATTGGCTATGCCTAGTGTGGGTGTGAAGTAATATTCATTGTAGGAAGGGAGAAGTGCATGTTTACTAGAACCTTTGTGACATGAGCTATCTGAAGGTAAGGAAACCGGTAACATGCATCTGTTCAGTAATTGTCTCCTTTTCACAGATAAGATATCTTTAGATTATGGTCTACAACTTCACACTAGTTTTTAAGTATTCTCTTCATGAAAGGGCTAGCCATTTACTATTCATTGTAGCTCTTCTTATAGGCATTTACTAAGTTCATCATGACAACAAATCCAAACTTAAATCACATCCACTTTCCAAAATTATAGTTAAAAGGCAAACAGTAACATTTCTGAAATTAATTACTCATATTTGTATGTATTTCAGTAAGTACTACTGAAGTTCATTTGTTTTTATTATTTTGGACTGCATTTTAGTAACATCGATCACACACGTTTTTATATCTGAGAGTAACATACACTTCAAACAAAGATCCACACTATTGCACTCCAGCTTACCACAAAAATGGGCACAGCATTCTCTGTAACCTGGTCTTTACTGCTTATTCTGTGCCAGTTGTGATCTGTTTTGTTTTACAATCTCTTCCTTTCTCATTCCAGATTACAGTTAAGTTTCACATCCTATTTCCATCAACTTCAACGGACTAATAACCTTCTTACCTTACAGCTATTTCATCAAAGCTTCAGGATCCCACAAGCTAACAAGATAACTCTATACCAATACCCTGACCAGAAGGATAGATTTAGAATTGCTTCCATTAAGAATTTGTACACATTATCTGTTAACACGCTCTTAATAATAAGGAAGCAGAAGCTTTGCAAGCTGCAAGAATTGTGTGGGACTCCTGAACTGCTGAAAAATTAATATTTTTATTTAATAACATAGGTTTATCACCATGCATTGATATCTGTGGAGCTTGCAACAGCTTTCAAGGGGAAAGAGTGCATACTAAGAAAAGAACAGAAAATAGGTGTTCTCTGTGAAAAGGAGATGTTTTTGTTCTAATGCAGTGTGGCTTCATACCATATGGTCTGTAAAACCAAAGTGCTTATATGATGCTTGCTCAAAAGTGCAGCAGATTTTCAGTATGTTATGGATGGGCAACTAGATAACGTCAACAGATCCAGGTGTGTAAATCAGGTTTTTTTATTAAAATTTCAAATGTAAATTGTATTTTTTTTTACATGAAGTTGCAGATGCTCTATCAAGGGAATAGTGGGCCTGACTGTGCATCTGCAACTGACAAAATATATGCACATAAACAATTTAAATGTCGAAGTGCTTGGAGGGCTGAAGGGTATGATCAAGAATAACATTTTTACCACTAGTGTATTAGGCTTTGTTCTTTTAGTTATGCAAATGGTGCTCTCAGTGTTGTTATAATGATCCTGTAAATATTTTTTTCCCCAGCAACTGCATCATTCAGAAAATTAATAGTGCATGAATATCTGGTCATGGTACTCTCCCAAGCAGCTGCTGAAAGATCATTTTTTTAAATATAAGACAATTATCATAACTTTGTATTTATTGTTATAGTGTTGAAATGATATTTAACAAGTATGCTGATATCTCTCAAAAATGTGTCTGAGGGAGCAAAGTGTCAGTACTTCCTTGTCTGTGATCTACCAGGTAGTGAAGAATTATCTTTTCAAGAGTTCATAAATGTTCTTGTTTCCTTCATGCAATCATCGTTATCTATAGGTTCATAGGTAGGTACTAGGCTATCGGCCCTGGGGCATATACAAGCCCAGCCAGAAAGGTACCCTGGCTTTTTCCACCCAAGAAAATTATTTTCCTGTGCCACTGTCGAGCAGAGCCACAGACGTGATCCCCGGGGTGAATTTCCTATTTCCCATCCAATCATCAAGATTTTTCTTGAAGAGTGCTAATGAGGAGCTTTGCTTGACATTGATGGGTAGCATATTCCAGAGTATGGGAATTCTCTAGGACAGGAATCTATCCCTCCGGCATGTTCTGTTTATTGTGGTGACAAGATTTAGGTCCCTAGAGCGTGTAGCTCAGAGGGATTGGGACTTCTTTAAGTGGAGCATGTCCAACAGCTCTGGGTTTGACATAGCTTTGTATGTTAGGCAGAGAGTATCTCTGAGTAGGTGATATGCGACGGAGTAAAGCTGGAGTTTTTTTAGACTGACTGCGTAGGGCATCTGTTTGAGGCCAATAATCCTCTTTGTGAGGTATTTCTGTGGCCTTTCCAGTTGTTGTAGATGTCTTGTGAGGTACATACCAAAAGGGGCGTTTTACTCTATAATGGGTCTAATGAGTGATGAGTAGAGGGGAACAATGACCTCTTTTTTTCTGGATGAGAAACCTTTTGTGATGAGATGAGCCATGTAGAAGGATTTCCTGACCACTGTGGTGATGTGATTATCAAAGGAGAGACTACTGTCCACCTGTGTCCCAAGGTCTCATCACATTTTTGGCATTAAGTAGACTACCAGCTATGTGGTAGTTCATGGGTACAGAGTTTTTACCAAAGGGGATGACCATGCACTTTTTGGCATTGAGCTTGAGGCCATGGCTTTGACACCAGGCATCTGTCCAAGTGAGGCCCTTTTGTAGGATGTCCACATCGTTAGGAGTTTCGATTATGGCTCCTAGTTTGCAGTCATCTGAGATCTTCATTAGCCAAAGACCTTCTGTGTTAGCCTGTACTTCAGAGAAGTAGATACCAAACAGGAGAGGACCCAGGACTGAACCCTGTGGTACTCCTCTTTATACTGGTCTGAAGTCGGATTTGGAGTCTGCTACTTTCACAGTGAGTTCTGTCAGTGAGCCAGTTGGCAACCCATCTTGTGACATAGGGATTTATACCTAGTTTAGTGAGTTTATCTATAATTCCAGAGTGGGGGATGGTGTCAAAAGCCTTGGCAAGATCTAGATAGGCTGTGTGAATCACCCTACCCTTGTCTACGGTTTTGGTGACTGCTTCAAAGAAGTCTATCAGGTTTAGGAGACATGATCTGCCTTTTACAAACCCGAACTGGGTGGGGTTCAGAGTTTGGAAATTACCAATGTCTTTGTTTATAAGTTCCATGATGATATATTCCATGGCCTTGCAGATCAGGCTAATCAGGCTAATGGGATGGTAGTTCCCAGGGTGCGTGGTGGCTCCCCCCTTGTGGAGTGGGATAACCGTTGCTAAGCACCATTCAGCAGACACAAAGCCTGAGGTGAGGCTATGATTGAACATGGTACTTAGGTGGGGTGCCAGTTCGTTCTGTAGTTCGTGTAGAATGCAGCCTGGGATGTTGTCTGGTCCCATGGATGCTGTGTTCTTGGCTTTGGAGAGTGTGGTTTTTACCTGTGCTGCCGTGATTACAGGAGCTTTGCATTCTTCTGGTATAGAGATGGGCTCTTTAGGGAGTTAGAGGGGGGTAAAGTTAGCACTGAACCTATCTGCTAGGATGTTGGTAATATCAGTTGGGTCTGTATATTTAGTGCCATTGTGCTGTAACTCAGAGCAGATCTGAGTGTTGCCATTGAGATTCTTGACATAGCTATAGAATGCTTTGTGGTTGTCTTTAGAATCAGTGGCGATTTTGTTTTCGTAACAAGCTTTGGAGGATTTTATCAGGGATTGCAACTTCTTACTGAAGCTGACTAGGGACCTCCTCCACTCATGGGATTTTACTCTCTGTTGCAACAGTTTCTTCCTTCTGTTGTACAGTTTGTTTATGGCAGAGGACCACCAGATTGTCTTCATTTTTTTGGAGGATACCGTCTTGGTTCTGTTTGGGATAGCACGATCCATGCACTCATGTAAGTGCTTATAAAGTGCAATTGTGTAGGATTCAGTAGTCGTAACTGTATTGTCCATCTACATGGGTGTCATGAAGTTCACCACTTCTGTCTTAAGAAGCATGAAGTTGAGTTTGGAGAAATTTTTTACCATGGTTTCCTTAATGGGGGGTGGGGGCACGATGTGGATATCTAGGGTAATTAGCTTATGGTCGGATCAGACCAATGAGGTGTTGACTTCAGGTGTGGAACACTGGTCACTCATGTTGGTAATGACTAGATCTAGAATATTGTTGCCCCTGGTGGGGGTGTGGATAAGTTGATCCAGGGCATTGGAGTTTATGAATTCCAGAAAGCGTTGAGCGAAGGAGTTGGTACATTCCAGTTAATGGTGGGGTAGTTGAAATCGCCCATTATTAGGGTGTTTGGTTGAACCCTAATATTTTCCAGTACATCAAAAAAAGAGGAGTGGGAATCCTGGGGCATGGTGGGGGATCTGTAGCAAGCTACAATTTTGATTGCACTTTTGCCCAGAGTTAGTTGCACTTGGATAAACTTGGCTGCATTATGCTGAGCAACTAGCCTGGAGGTGTGGATATCCTTAATGAATATGGATACACTTCCACCTTTGGTGTTCCGGTCCAGGTTACATGGCCGAAAAGTGTGGTATGAGTTATAGCCTGGTAGTGCAGGGGTGCTCTTTGGAGCCTTGAACCAGGTCTCAGTCACTGCACAGATATCGATGTTCTCCATTTTAAGGAGTGCCTCGAGTGAGTGCATTTTGAGATTTAGACTTCTAGCATTGAGTAGCATCACCCTCAGTTTTTGCTTGCCTGTTCCTGTTATGGTGGTGAATTTGTCATTTGAACCTTGCCTAAAAAAGGCACTATAGGGGCAGCAAGAACCTTAGCCAGTATCTGGAATCCCAGAGGTGACAGGTGCAGGCCATCTCTGGCAAAGCATCGTGGTCTGTCTGTCGACTATGACTCTTACATTTAAGTGGATGAGGAATCTACAACTCTTGTTAAACAGTTCATTTGAATTATGCAGCAGTTTGGGTTTGTTTACTACCACAACATATATATAAATAAGCATATGCTAGAATTGGTGCTTTAGCTAGGTATGATGATCATTTACTTGGACATGTAGCCAGTCATTTCTTATTATCACAGCCCTGTTCACATCTTGGTAGATCTATCTAGGATCTTTCATGACTTACAGAAACCATAATCATGTAATACCTTATTTACTGGATTCCATTATCCATCACCACTTCTAAGAGCTCAGTGCAGTAGATGTAGATGAGGCTGTCAAGTCATATAGCAATGCCTTGATGTCCTCTCTATATCTGTTGGCTCCAAGCTGTGCATGGCCTACAAACCTTGTTCCAAGTGAGGTACAGAAAAAAATCTTAAGCTGCATGATCTGAGCTGAAAGCTGTTGAAGGTTACAGTGGAAAAGGTGCCATCATCACTTGCTGGAAAGGACAGGCTGCAATTAGATGAACATTATTCTAGCCACCAGGCAGAAGTAACCTGATTTTTTTTAATTTTTTCATAAGAAATCTCAGTGTCAGTAAATTGTCTTGAGGTACTCTTCAGGTGATGTCTTTATTTAGAGCTCTGCCCCTCTTACCACTCATAATTATTGCCTGCTGAGGAATGTGAACTTAGTGCTAGATACTTTATTCCTAAGCTTGTTTCTCTCTGGTCTAATGTGGCACAGGTACACTACTAGAGACTTGAAGTACCTCCGTTCAGTGCAAGATGTAGTATTCTTCATTTGAGTTTGCTATACACAGTTATATTGTTTTTATTATAGCAGTCTTCAGTATGGATCTGACTACCTGTGGGACTAGATCCTTGTCCAACATTGCTTTTTGCATCTTGCTTGGATGTCTTGGGAGCAGTGCCTTAGCAGATTACTACTCTGTCCCTCAGGACTGGAGTTTTCTAGTCAGTCTTAAAGGATGCACGGGCTATTCCTTTCCTTAGAAGGCAAGCTTGGATAATGAAAATCTGGATAATTAAAGACATATATCTCAATATTTTCCTTTGTTGTTGTGCACAGCTGGGGTCCTCCTTGAGTGTTAATGAGATTTATGACCTAAACCAGTCTGGTTTTCAGTCTAGACATAATACAGAGACTGCCTTTGTTAGGGTTGTTAATGATCTCCTAACTACAAGAGATCAGAATTTTCTGATCTTGGTCCTTTTAGATTTCTCTTCAGCTTTTGACATGATGGATTATGATATCTCGAGTGACCATTTGAACCACAACTGTGGTATTTCAGGTGTTGCACAACAGTGGTTTGTTTGCCTCTTATCTTACTGGTTGTACTCAGGTTGTATCTGGAGTTAATGTCCCCTTATGTCTTTTCCATGACTCTTAAGGTTCTGTAGGGTTCTATTCTAGGTCTGCTACTGTTCTCCATGTAAATACTACCATCTGGAGATGTTATCCAAAGGAGAGGGTTAAGTTTTCATTCTTATTTGGATGACATGCAGCCCTACTTCTCCTTTCCTCATGACTGTATGGTGTCCATAAACAGACTTATCTCAGACTTGGAATGATCATTAAATGGTTTAAACTCAATATCAGCAAGAGTTTTTCTGCACCAGTTTTGTCACCATATTATTTCATAGTGGTAATGGACTGAAATCTGTGTTGAAGGTGGATAGTCTAGCTGTGATACTTTATAATCAGCTGACTCATATTAACTACATTTTGGCTGTCATCAAACCGTCTCGTTGTAATCTGAGGAAGGTCTCCTAGCCTAGGCATCTTATTGGATAAGCTGATTTGCATATAGTTGTGCACACCCTGCTTTCCTAAAGGGTAGTTATTGCAATGCCCTTTATCTGGGAGTTGCATAATTCTCAGTTTGACCTACTGCAACTGGTTCAGAGCTTTGCTGCCCAGGTACTTGCTATAGTATCGAAGTTCCATTTTATTACACTGGTGCTGCCGGACTGCACTGTCTGTCTCTTCAGCCTCATATTGTTTATAAAGTCCTAATCTTTGCTCTTTACAGCTTGGGTCTCCCTCATCTTAGGGGAACCTTTCAGCTGATATCAGCTAGAGATTGCTTGAAGTTCTAAGAGTTCTGCTAAATTCCTCTGAGGAACATTCGTTTGAATGTAAGGGATCATTTGTTTGGAACCCCACACTGGAATTGCTCAAGATGAAAACAGCACTTGACAATTTCAAGCATTCACTGTAAACATACCATTCTGATCTTGTCTGTGAGGATCAGCCTTATCTTAACTCAAAGCACTATGGATTATTTATATGTTTAAGGAATCATCCTTTATAACAGTTAGTTTATAGATACTTAAATCTGAATACATCTGGTTAAGCAGTAATCTGGCTGTTATGAAGCAGTAGACTCATCCTGTCTTGGCAAAGATTTCTGATTTACCCATGGCTACTCCTCCTACTGTTACTTTAAGGCATCTGACATTTTACAGACACATCTTTCTTTTTTCTCTAATTACACACACACACACACACACACACACACACACACACACACACACACACACACACACACACACACACACCTCTCAACCTCTTAAAATCTGGACAAACCCAAAAATAATGAGGGACAAAGCCCCAGTAATAGGGACAAATGTTAAATATTGTTCTTATAAACTTAGTTGCTAGAATAAAAAGTATTGTGTTACCATGCATTTTCCGAAGGATATAAAGTTTGAAAATCAAATGCCTGTCATTATTTAGTGAATTCAATCCTCACTGATTTGCCTCAAAAATCCAGAAAATCACAGATTGTACAAGGAACAGACTAAAACTGTGAGGCAAAAATCTGGACAGTTGAGAGGTATGCACACACACTGTTATTTCTTTATATTCTATACATATGTTATGTGTATGATTATATAATGAATGACTGACACTTTAAATGATCAACCCACAAAACATCAACCAAAATGTGCTGACAATTCATGATACTGACAATACAAATTATTGACACCCAGTGCATCAAAAAAGGAAACACATTTTCTTTTCTAATGTACTAACCATAACCCTCTCACACATTCAGCTCAAATTTTCCAAATAGTGGTAGTGTTACTGAAAGGGTTTTTAAAGGAAAGATGCATGGTCAGGGTTATCATGTATTACTAAGATAGAAGGGGGGCTTCTTCCCCTTGTCCCCCTTAGTAACACATTCTAAATCTAATACTAACAATGCACCTTACCATAGAAAAACCATTTCCATAAGACTTTCACAACATTAGACAGCTTGGACACTCAAAACAAACACACAGGTGTGTGTGTGTGGATATATATATATATATATATATATATATATATATATATATATATATATATCCAGACACACACACAAACCTGTTATCTTCTTACCTAACCGTTACCTAATTTTGAAAAGCGCAAACGCTACATCTATCCCCTTACGCAATCCACATTCTAACCTTAGCACACACAGATACATAAACTCCCAGCCATACATAAAACCCATTTACCATTGTTGATCATGTCAGTATTAACTCAGACGTTCACACAAACTGATGGTTACACAAGTATCACTACAGTTCACTTTATCAAACAAATGAATGGACCAAGTGAACTGTGACCATATATGCATGCATGTATATGTTTATGCATATACACACACACACACGCACACACACACGTATAGTATGATCAATGTATTCTGCTCAGACTAGCTTCCACATTTCACATATTTTTTAGACATTTTACTTTCGTTAATGGGTAGGTGTACTCACCCCTAGTGGAGAATTTCAGACATATAATCTTAAATGTAATAGAACAAGGCTTTTCTTAATTTTAGAAATGCAGATGTTACATCTTCTAGCATTACTAACTTCACATTGAATGTTTCCTTTATACACACTATACATACATAAAATGGCTACTTTACTTGAGCTAGTCTCTGGCAAACAATGCTTAAGCATCTCTCTTCCTTACACAAAGATCCTGCTTGTGCATTCAGCTTTAACATTTACCACATTTTCTGATACCATTTTCCAATTTGAACGATAGGTTAGTAGAGACGTCTTTTCATTTCCCAGTTTTAAATGTGTAAACATAAGTAAAGCCACAGTGACTGTTCATATGATTATCACTCTTTTCTGTGATATTGTGCAAACTTGTTCTGCTTGCTTTGTATCCAGTTGCCGTGTGCTTTTCAATTATTTATATCTCAAGCACATCCCTCTGTTTTTGCAGCTGTTACAAGCTTCATGCCTAAAACAACACTCCTCTGATTTATGCCCTGCCTGATAAATCTATACCATTTTTCAGATGCCCGAGACATAACAAGGCTATGTGTGTGTTGAGTTTTCTAAGCCAGATTCATTCTTACACTTCCTCTGCAGACCAACTCTATCTCCTGCCGCTCTTTCCACTTCCCGCAGTATGCCTGTTGCTTTAGTACAACTAGGGAGCACATCTAAAGGAAGAATAGTTTGCATTTGTTTCTGCCTTAGTCTATACATAGATGGATCTGTAGTAAAATATTTCAACATTTTTTGCTAAGTTACATTGCTCACACACTGCTTTTATTTCAGTTTCATGCACATACATTCTGATCCAAGTATGTTTCCCCTTGGAATGAACTAGTTTATTAAATATGAATCCTCCAATGACCAAATGACAATATGTAATACACTATTCTGCAAAATCTTCACTGTTTCTAAGGGCATGGAAGCTGATCCTTCAAAATATGCCACCTCCACAAAAAATGACATCCTTTTATCATTATGTGTGCCTTATACTTTCTTTCTCTGCATAGTATTAGGCATTCTGTTTATTTAATCTGTAGCTTCTCCTTTTAACATTTTTATCCTTCTATTCATTGCAAGGAAATAATGTAAGCCTGGTTTCTGTTTTATCCATGTTCTTATAGGTTCATAGGTAGGTACTAGGCTATCAGCCCAAGGGCCTAAGAAAGCCTAGCCAACAAGGTTCCCTGGCTTATGCCACCCAATAAAGTTATTTTCCTGTGCCCCTGTTGAGCAGAGCCACCGAAGTGATCACCGGGGTGCATTTCCTATTTCCCATTCACTTATCAAGATTTTTCTTGAAGAGTGCTAATGAGGAACTTTGCTTGACATAGATGGGTAGCCTGTTCCAGAGTATGGGAAGTCTCTGGGACAGGAATCGATCCCTCCAGCATGTCCTGTTTATTGTGGTGACGAGGTTTAGGTCCCTAGAGCATGCAGCTCTGAGGGATTGGGATTTCTTTAGGTGTAGCATGTCCAACAGCTGTGGGTTTGACATAGCTTTATATGTTAGGCAGAGATCACCTCGGAGAAGGCGATGTGCTATGGAGTAAAGCTGGAGTTTGAGACTCAGTGTAGGGCATCTGTTTGAGGCCAGTAATCCTTTTTGTGAGGTACTTCTGTGGCCATTCCAGCTGCTGCAGATGTCTTGTGAGGTACATTCCAAAAGGGGCATTGTACTCTATAATGGGTCTAATGAATGTCGAGTAAAGGGGAACAATGACCTCTTTTTTCCTGGATGAGAACCCTTTTATGATGAGGTGTGCCACATAGAAGGATTTCCTGACTACTGTACCAATGTGATTATCAAAGGAGAGACTACTGTCCACCTCGGTCCCCAGGTCTCTTATCACACATTCGGCATTAAGTAGACTGCCACCTATGTGGTAGTTCATGGGTACAGAGTTTTTACCAAAGGGGATGACAATGCACTTTTTAGCATTGAGCTTGAGGCCATGGCTCTGACACCAGGCATCTGTCTCAGTGAGGCCCTTCTGTAGGATGTCCACATCATTTGGGGACTTGACTATGGCTCCTAGTTTGCAGTCATCTGTGAACTTCATCAGCCAAAGGTCTTCTGTGTTAGCCTGTACTTCAAAGAAGTAGATACCAAACAGGAGAGGTCCCAGGACTGAACCCTGTGGTACTCCATTTGTCATTGGTTTGAAGTCAGATTTGGAGACTGCAACGTTTACAGTGTGAGTTCTGTCAGTGAGACAATTGGCAACCCATCTTGTGACATAGGGATTTATACCTATTTTAGTGAGTTTAACTATAATTCTAGAATGGGGATGGTGTCAAAAGCCTTGGTGAGGTCAAGATAGGTTGTGTGAACCACTTTACCCTCATCTACAGCTTTGGTGACTGCCTCAGAGAAGTCAATTGGGTTCAGGAGGCATGATCTACTTTTCACAAACTCAAACTGGGTGGGGGTCCAGATTTTGGAGGTTACCAATGTCTTTGTTTATGAGTTCCATGATGATACATTCCATGTCCTTACAGACCAGGCTCATCAGGCTAATAGGGCGATAGTTCCGGGATCAGTGGTGACTCCCCTTTTGTGGAGTGAGATAACTGTTGCTTTGCACCATTCAGTGGGCACAAAGCCTGATTTGAGATTATGATTGAACATGGTGCTTAGGTGGGGAGCCATTTTGTTCTGAAGTTTGTGTAAAAAGCAGCCTGGGATGTTGTCCGGTCCCACGGATGCTGTGTTTTTGGCTTTAGAGAGTGCAGCTTTTACCTGCATAGTTGTAATTACAGGGACTCTGCATTCTTCTTGTATAGATATGGGCACTTTAGGGGGTGAGAAGGAGGTAAAGTTAGCACTGAACCTATTTGGCAGGACATTGGCAATATCAGTTGGTTCTATAATTTTCATGCCGTTGTGCTGTAACTCGGAGCAGATCTGGGTGTTGCCATTGAGATTATTGACATAGCTATAGAATGCTTTGTGGTTGGCCCTAAAATCAGTAGTGATTTTGTTTTCTTAGCTAGCTTTGGGGGATCTTATAAGGGATCTAAGCTTCCTACTGAGGCTGACCAGGGAACTCTTCCACTCATGGGATATTACTCTCTCTTGCAACAGTTTCCATCTTCTGTTGTAGAGTTTGTTTATGGCAGCGGACCAAAAGATTGGCTTCCTTTTTTTGGAGGATAGTATCCTGGTTCTGTTTGGGATAGCACGATCCATGCACTCATGTAAGTGCTTATAGAGTGCATTTGTGTCGGATTCAGCAGTCGTAACTGTATTGTCCATCTGCATGGGTGTCATGAAGTTGACCACTTCTGTCTTAAGAAGTATGAAGCTGGCTTTGGAGAAATTTATTTACCATGATTTCCTTAATGGAAGGTGGGGGTGGGATGTGGATATCTAGCTTATGGTCAGATCTGACCAACGAGGAGCTGACTTCAGGTGTGGAACACCAGTCACTCATGTTGGTAATGACTAGGTCTAGGATATTGTTGCCCCTGGTAGGGGTGTGGATAAGTTTATTCAGGGCATTTGAATTTATGAATTCCAGAAAGTGTTGAGCGAAGGAGTTGGTACATGAGTAGTTTTCCCAGTTAATGGTGAGGTAGTTGAAATTGACCATTATTAGGGTGTTTGAACCCTAATATTTTCCAGTATATCAAGAAAAGAGGAGTGGGAATCCTGGTGCATGGTGGGGGATCTGTAGCAAGCTACAATTTGGATTGCAGTTTTGCTCAGAGTTAGTTGTACTTGGATAACCTCGGATACATTATGCCTAGCAATTGGTAAATGTATTTTCTTGCCACAGCCTGTTCATGAAACTAGTTTGCTGTATTAGTTATTGACAACATTAGACACCTCATAACATTATTGCTGTTTGTCATGTCATGCCTTATTTATACAATTACTGCATAAACACAAATTCATGCCCATACTGGGGAAAACTGCCCCTTGTCTGTTTTACTTAAGGAGAGAGTGTCTCCAAAATATTACATGTTCTATGTCATGTAAATTCTTACAGGTACTGACTGTTTTTCATGTTATAGCTGTCCACTTCAAATACCAAAAATGACTTTTATAATATAGCTTTATAAAGACCCTATAAATAACTACACTAAAATGTCCGTTAATCTCAATAAAAAAATACTCTCAGCAATTCAAACAACTAAGAGGGTAAATTAAGTCTACTAAAGCCAGATATGAGGCAAAGATAGTCTTGAAACTACAAGACTTTCTTTACCTGTGTCTAAAACCCGAAGGGCAGAACAGAGCAGCATGCAGAACTGAATGTAAATGGAGTCATCTACACTGAGCCGAAAGATATAGCAAATCTGCTGGCTAACAAAGTCAGCTCAAATTTTACCCCCCTCTCTCCCTGGCTTCCCCCAGGAAATACCATAAAAACAAAACCCAGTCAATTATCACAAGGCAGCAGATCCTAGATGCACTCTCTAAGGCCAAAAACACTGCATCAATGGACCCTGATAACATCCCAGGATGCCGTCTAAGTAGCCTGAAAGATGAGCTGTCGGGACCACTGGAGTCACTATTGAACCATAGCCTCCAGACAGGCTTTGTGCCACACAAATGGAGAACTGCAATGGCCATCTCTCTGCACCAGGGTGGGCCATCAATGAACCCCAGGAACTACAGACCCATAAGTCCAAATAGTCTCATATGCAAAACCATGGAAATAATTATCATGGAAATGATAAATAAGGGTACAGAAGACCTTCAAATACTGGATCCAACCCAGTTTGATTTTGTAAAGGACAGATCTTGCCTACTATACCTAGTGGACTTCTTTAAGAAGCTTACTAAGGCAACAGATGAGAGCAAAATGGTGCATACTGCCTGTCTTGACCTGGCTAAGGCATTTGATGGAAATATAGGCAGAAATCCCTATTTTACATGCTGGATAGCCAGCTGGCTCTCAGGACCCAGGAAGTTGGGATCGGGGAGATCACTGCCACAAAGAGGCCAGTCACTAGTGGAGTCCCTTGGGGCTCTTTTCTGGGTCTCCTCCTTTTTGGTATCTACTTTGAAGTCAAGGCCAATGTCAAGGGCCTCTGATTGGCCACATTTGCAAATGATTGCAAACTTGGAGCAGTCATAGAATCCACTCAAGATACTAACATCCTACAGGAAGGACTAACACAACAGGAACATGACTGGTGCCAAAGCCATAGCTTAAAATTCAATGCCAAGAAATGCATAATAGTACCCCTTGGGAGGTCAGCCACCAGAGGAAATTACCTTGTTGATAACATACCCCTAAAACCTGGATTTCAACCAACATGCATCTAAGGTAGTAAGGAAATAATTTTATGTTGCTCATCTTATAAGCATGGGCATGACATCTAGGCCAAAATAAGTCACTGTTCCTCTGTTCTGCCCATATCAGGCCCATCACTGAGTACAACACCCTTTTTGGTATTTACCTGACCAGGCACATGCAACAACTGGAATGCCACAGAGGTTCCTCACTAAAAGAATATAGGGTGTAAACTGCATGTTCTATACAGAACACCTCAAAGCCTTATGTCAACACACTGTTTCCTACAGACTATTGAGAGGCAATCTATGCCTGGCATACAAGGCATCATTTGATCCCACTCTAATGAGCCTTTTGTATATCCACAAAACGAATAGTATCAGAATGACTTGATCTAGGGATTTAAACTGTGCTTGCGACAAACATAGGACACAGAGGGCCATGTATGCATCTTAGAAAATTCCTCTTCTCTGGAACAGAAGTCCCATCCATGTGAAACAGATCTCTTTAATAACCCTATTCAGGAGAAACCTGGACCAGTGGATGGGAAATCAGAAATACACACTGGGTCTAGAATCTACATCTTTAATGGATAGAGGCAGTCTGTAAATCCTGCCCTAGCTTACATATACCCCTTAAAATAATCTATAAGACACATAAACTTGTGGGATACAATTTGGATGCTTGGCTAGGATTATAGAGGCCCCAGTGGTCAATGACCAAGTGTACGCCTTTGAACATTATTTTCTTTAGCAATATTAAGTAAATAAAGGGGGAAGAGGACACCCAAATGCAGATTGCTGGATATACTTTTCTCAGTCAGATAAATCCCAGACTCCCCAAACTATTTCTTATGAAAAACAGACATAAGCAAAAACATGACAAATCAAAACACTAGGACATCATTAAAATAATAATTAAGAACAGCAAACCTACATTGTCTTAAGTTAGTGAAGAAAAACAACTGAATCAGCATCCTTTCCCTGGAGCAATGCACCCTACACTGAGCCACATGGTGATGTTTTCCTCATACCCTTCTCAACTTTATCTTTCAACTCTACAGCTGCACAGCAGTGGGGAAGTCAGCAATTCCATGAATAGTGCTCTTTTATCATAGATCAGTTAATTTCCGATGAAGGTGATCACTCTGCAATTCACCGGTGAAGCCCTTCAGTTTAAGAAACCTTCCTTACGGTTGCAATGACCAGCAGAACTCTACTAAATCTGGTGTGGATAAAAGTGTGTGCTCCCACATAGTATAAATTAGTTGAGGTATATGTATAGAAAGCATTAGACATGAGTTCCACCTTCCATGGGTTATAATCCCAAACAAATAATTTATCAGCATTATGCTCCTAAACTTCTCAATTGAAGGAATAAGAGTACAGTAAACTCTTAGTTAACCATAACTTAAGTAACCAGCACTCTCAAGCAACAGGCAAAAAAAAAATGGAAGAAATACAGTACAGCATGAACAATTCAATTAAATGTTCATGTGTTGCACTTTCTGTTCCCCCCAGTCAGACTTTTAATTACTGTATTTCAGTATTAAAATCAAATCAATACAGTGTTTATGGTATAGTATAGGATACAGTATTAGTCAGGCCTATTTTTAATAGTAACTCTCAAGCAACCAGAAACTACAGTTATCCGGCATCTACCAATCCCCATGGGTGCCGGTTAACTGTTTGTTTACTATATGTCATTGGTACTATTTGGTTAACAAAATGCAGAAAATATACTTTTCTATATGTTTTTGTCAAGTAATCTAGTGTTCAGACAAAATATGCCACTGCTACTGTGCACATCCTTCTCATTACGTGATTTCCCACACAAAACTGTTAAATTTTATTGCTATGCCTCATCAGCTGTGGCCCTAAAGAACTGAAACACTGCCACAGAATAGAAAATAGTGTAGTCCTGACCATTTCTTTATGTATCTGTTCTCTGCCAAACTGTTCAGGTATATCTAGTTACTACTCCTGCATGTCTTCATTATATTACACTTCATAGGCCAACTAGGTAGCCGCCTAGGCCGCCTCTCCAGCAGGGGCACTTTTCCAGTAATCTGGATGGTGTAGGTAGACCAGAATGGGGGCACAGCATGGTGTTGGGGGGGCACTATGGAGACCTTTGCCTAGGGCACCAATTTTACAGTTAGTGTCTTTTCCCACTTTGAATACAGTGCAAAATAATGATAAAGCCACATCATTACACATCTAAGCAGCATAACATATGAAAGTAAGTTACCAGTTGTGTGGCAGTTAGTTCTTAGTATTAAGGATATAAGCTGTTAGCTTGTAACAAGCTGTTTCTTGTAGTCAAAGGTTTGAATCCCCAAGCCTCCATTTGCCTAACTATTTGACTTTGATTAAGTCACTTAATAGTTTTCCTTACAGAGACTGAATAAGGTCCATGTGAATGAGTGATCTACTTCTGTTGACTAACTTACTAATAAACAAAGTATGCCAACGATGTTACCACTTAACCCACCAATGTCTTTTATGCTTCAAAGAAATATGGCAGAAAATTGGAAAAAGTGGCTATAAAGGTTAGATTTTTTTCATCTAATATCTCAAAAAATGAAGGCAGAAAAGTTAGTCATATTTCTAGCATATTTACTACCTAATGAATAAACAACTACTTGGCTGTCATCATAAAGCAATATATGAGTACTATGGTCCTAAGAAAAAGCTTGCGTATATTAAGAATGCATTTTTTTTACCAGAGACCAAGAGCCACAAAAAAAATGACTGATATATTCATTAACTAAGTTAAGACATACAGCTAATGTATGTTAATTTGGTAAGCTTTTTCATTTACTCTTCAGTGGTGTAGTTACAGGCATGATGATATAGCACATCCTACACTGAATAGACAATGCAGAATATATGGTCTATTGAACCATGTCTCAAAAATGTGTTAAACAAAAAAATGAAACAAAGTGGGTAGAGAAATGTTATGTAAGTAATTGATACAAGTAGAAGGTCAGATATCATAGTATCCAGTGCTGTAACTGAGCTGTTAGAGAACGGCATAGATTTGTGTGCAGCTGATACTGTCCCAACATATAAGTCATAGGTTTATGAATATTCCTAGAAAGTGAATCACTGGACTGAGAAACTAATGCACAGAAATGATAAAATGTTAAATTTAAGCTAGATACTAATGCAGAGTGAAATATCTTAACAGAAAGCATACTCAGATATGTCGGTTTGCAAGGGAGAGAAAATATCTCAAAAGCTGCATTACTCTATTAGGGCCTAAGCTAAACATTAAAAGAACAAGCCAGGCTATGCTGCATTTACAAAGATAAAGCTTACAATCTTTTATTTCAGCTTGTTTCGCCATAACCATCCACTGTACTGGGAGGTGCTGCTTGTGAACAAATGGGTATGATTATGCTTGTACATAGCATGGAGATGCAGTTAGTGTGCCAAGAGAATGTATGCCATTAGGAAAGGAAAACATTCACATATTCATGAAAATAGACTCATATTGACAAAGCATATCAGTTGTATATTTGTGAAGTAAATAGCTCACAGAAGCAAATAAATGATATTCACAAAGAAGATGAATGCAAAGTAGCAATGCTTCGATGAAAAATGCAGTGCATAGAGCATGGTGAAGTATGATATAAATATAGACTAAGTTCAAATTGTAAGGAGTGAAAATGATATCTTGAAAAGCTATACATATTTATTCATTGATCTTGAGTGTTTTCCAGTTCACTATAGTATTATATTAAATTCATAGATTTTACAGTTGTAGATGCTCTTCCTTCTCATTGGAGCACTGAGGCAAGGAATTAAGATGAATGTAATATTATGGAGAAACTGTGTTTTATAGTAAGACAAAGACAGTTTACGCCATGGGCGAAAACTTTGGCCACTGTAATTAAACCAGGCAAGATTGGAATCTGCTTGCTTAAATCCACAATTACAGTAAGTCAAAAGCTCAGAATCTGTATTCATGTACAATATCTGATTATGCAGATCCTGCGCTTTTGAATTACTGTAATCAGATATTGTATATGAATGCAGATTCTGAACTCTTGAATTGCTGTAATCAGATATTTATTTGTTTAGTTAGTTACTGACATTTGTTGACCGGGAAAGTCCACTGGGTCAGAAAGCTGTTTCCAGTGGAGGCCTGGGGAGAAAAGCCCCATTTACAGTCCCAAACATTTAACAGGTACAATTAACATTTCTAAACAGTATGATTTATATACAAATTTAGTAGGAGTAATAAGCAAGATAAGTAAAAATATACATATAGCAGATGGGCACAATTTACATTTTTACCAGTATGATTTTTATACCATTTCATTAGTAATAGGCAGCAAAAATAAGTAAAAAAAAATACAGACAGGTTAAATGTAGGCAGTGGATAATCACTTAGTGACATTCTGTTAATGTTTATATTCTAATAGGACAGAGGCTGAGAACAAGGTTATTTATATTAATATAAAATCTTTGTGGAGTAAAGAAAGTTAGCTGCTTAAAGTTGTTAGTTAAGAATAAAGTCCAGTTGTACAACAGAGATCTAGGATAAATTCTAGGGTGGAATTAGATTTGGACCCACGTAGGCAAGTTTGATTTTCAAGAAAGTGGTGTTTTAAGGTATATTTGAAAGTTTTTAATGAATTATGTAAAGTAGTAGTAGTGGGTAGGTTATTCTATAATTTTGCTATGGAGTAGTAATATAAACTTTGTCCTGCTCTCTTGTTGGGTTTGGACACAAGTAAAAGTTGTCTGTTTGAAGACCGAAGTTTCCTAGAGGAGATGTAGGACTGGATGATGTGTGTGAGTGTGGGGCAGTTATGAGGGTTATAAATTAGTTTGTGAGCAGTGGTGAGCTGAGTGTACTGCAGGTAATGGGGGGAAATTGAGCCACTTTAACGTGTCAATAGCTTGACAATGGTGTGTGCGGTGTGGTAGGCCACAGGCAAATTTAGCAATTTTGTAGTAGCATGATCGTAATTTGTTGGTCAGAAATATGTGCAGGTTTGTGAAAATAGGGGAGCCATAGAGGAGGGATGGGAGTAGGGGAGTACTAGCCAATTTTATTCTAGTAGGGGTATCTATATATGATTTGTGTCTGTAGAGCTTACCTAATTTGAAATGTTTTTTTTTTATTATTATATTGAGTATGTGCTGTTCAAGCATAGTTTGTAGTAATGCCCATTCATTTTGCAGTATGCGCTACTTCTATTTCAGTTTGGGGGGGTTTGGATGATTATATTAGCAGCTTAGACTTTTCGAGGTTATTGTGCACGTGTACAGATTCTCAGCTTTTTAATTGTTGTACATGTACAATATCTGATTACAGCAATTTAAAGCTCAGAATCTGCATTCATGTACAATATCTGATTGCAGCAATTCAAAAGCTGAGAATCTGCATATGTGTACAGTATATGATTGCAGCAATTCAAAAGCTCAGAATCTGCATTCATATACAATATCTGATAACAGCAATTCAAAAGCTCATATTCTACATTCATGAACAGTATCTAATTACAGCAATTGAAAAGCTCAGAATATGCATTCATGAACAACGTCTGATTACAGCAAATCAAAAGTTCAGAATCTGCATTCATGTATACCTGATTATAGCAGTTCAAAAACTGAGAATTTGCATACTTGTACAATACCTGATTACAACAATTTATAAGTTCAGAATTTGCATAAATCCAAAATATCTGATTACAGTAATTCAGAGGCTGCCTGGTGAAGAGTTGGTGTCTGATGCAAAGAGCTAAGTGTTTTGTAGAATGTGATAACAATGGGTTACGGCAAGTAAAACTTGATGTAGAGTGTTCAGAGCTGTCTATATTAAGCACACCTATGGGAAGATAAAGATTCTTCAGAATGTTGTTTGGTATTTCTTCAAGACCTGCGGTCTTCCATACAGCTAGTGCACAGATTATTGTGGCACTGGGAAATATTGCAAACCGTACTGATTGTTTTTTGCCCAAACCAATACATAAGAGTAAAATGTCGCTGAAAAGTCTTGCAATAAAGTTTCAAACTGAGCAAGAACAATACAATTATATGTGATTGTTATCAAATACATGCGATAGATAAATATTACTAAGATTTATTGACATAATTGAATACATATCTGTTTATTCCAAGCTTATCATAAATGTCTATGTCTCTGAGAAGATTACCTTAGAAGGAGACAGAGTTCTGTCCAGAGTGGAAGCGTGAAAAAGGTTTTATAATGCAACAGAAGTCGGTAAAAGTATCTCCAACTCTTTATCATCATGATATGACATAGTTGTGATGCAAAAGAATACTAGTCAGTCTGGTAAAGTAGCAATATTACTGCAAGACAGACAGCCAATTGCACATGGTTTGAGAACAATGACTGTTGCAGAAGTAAAATATGTTTGTATATCTCTATATATGCAGAACCTTATGTTGAATTGTTTTTTTTTTACATAGACGTGAAAAACCTGGTACAGTGGATCAAAAATTAGTTGATCAAAAGGTAACAACTTTTTCACCAATAGATCGAAATACAGTAGGGGTCAGGATATACACCCTTTCCACACTGTAGTACAATATTGGAATATATAATTATCAAGGGGTACAGGGGACTTTTACCCCTGCAAAAAAAAAAGTTTTTTTTCTTTGATCCTTTGTGGATCAATGTTTATGTTCTTGATGGAAAGCACTTGATCAGTGTTGGATCCACTACTTTCCATTTTGATATAAGGTTATGCTTCCATATATATGCATATTTTTTTCATCCAGCACCCTCTTTTACTTTTCAGTTTTTCTGCCCCACCTAATAAGCCTGTCCAACTTTTGTTTGAGGGTTCAACCTACTCTTTTACTCGGCAGAGGTGTGGGCCAAGCATTGGGAGTGCTACTGTCATCCACAGGGGTCTGGGGAATTTTTTTTGCTGGCCTATAGCCCTCACTATGTGCCTAGGGCACACTACCACCAGCTGGGCTTATGGATCTATGGCATGCTCTGCTCCCCGAGCCCTAAGGGGAGTACATTGGATTGTTTATCCCCCCCCCAAGCCTTCTCTGGGCCTCAGCTGGAGAGATGTCACAATGTAACTTTCCCCAAGTATAGGATCATCCCATCCTCCCTGACAACTCTGCCAGGTGCCCAAGCTACTAATCAAACTCAGGTCACCTGGGTCAAAGTCAGGGCTTTATCCCTCTGTTACCAGACTGGATGCAATATGGTTATACTGAAAAAGCATCTAGCTATTGTACAGGTTGTGAAAAATTCTGTGATCATATGTATAGGAGTCAAACATGTGGAGACAGAACATAAGCTATTAACTATTACAGTGTATTTTTCTGAAGACTCTATGTAAGGTAGAACATGGCTTCAAAGAATGCTATTGAGACTACAGAGATACAAGGAAATTGTACAGGAAGTACAAAAGGAGATTCACATTGCTGCGGTAAACCTGCAAAACGTTTAGCTTCTTTACTCAAAGATGAAATAGAGTGCAAATTCTACTTCATAAACATTCAAAGCAACAAGAAGCCAGAGTAATGAAAGCAGCTGCAAGTCATTGGCCTTACTTTGTTTTAACAAGGGAAGGTCACTTATGAAGAAGAAACAGAAAAATATCTCTATAAAAGAAGTCTTACTTCATTTGAAAACGGGCACAGATTGCCTGTTAGTCTGTAGGAAACAGTATCGAGCTAGGTCTTTGAGGCGATCCGCATAGCACATGCTGTTTACACCCTGTGTTCTTTTTGGGAGGAATCTCTATGGGCAGTTCATTGTAATTCCCACAAAATGTGGCATAAGAATACTAAAAGTTGAACTTATGGAATAATGAACTCTTGCTATCTTATCAAATGTATGGTAAAGCAGATGTATTTCTAGATCAGAACTCATCACAGAATGATATTCTGTTGCCTAAGATCGGACAAACAGATGTGACTTATCAGTCAGTCAGTACACTAGAAGAACCCGATGTGGAAAAACTATGTAGACTCCAAGCTCATGGCATGTTTTCAAAACATTATGTTTTTCTACTGGATAGCAAAGATTGATTATTATATCTGCTAATGGTAATTAGCAGCATTTTTAAGTTTCTTTATTGCTGTGAGATACATTTATATTCCATCTGACATGTGGACATAATATAGATACTATTAACTTATGCAGAGATATTGTAGCATTAATATACAAGAAGGGGATGTAACTACATAAATGTTCATAGTGACACTGCGTGCAGTGTATCACATAATCTTCACTAGCAGGTAGATGTATGCCATGTCAGCAAAGTATGCGGATGCATTTATTTGGTTCTCTGCATATCTTCATTATACTAACTGTCATAAGCTAGTAGTGGTACAGAATGAACAGAAAAATGCATTGCAGTTAGTAAATGGGCATATCCAATTATAAGCAGGATCCCGTTCATTTTCATTGCCTTATTAGTGAATCAGAAATGGAATTAACTCTGATATAAAGGATAAAGAACCTAACACTATATGTCATTTAAATTATATGTTATTTTAAAATGGAGGAACATATGTCCCAGAGGAAATGCATTATTTCCCCTGGTTGTGAAGATTGTTATTTTTATTTCATCACTGCCTAAAATTCAGAAAAATGAGAATAATCGACATAAGGTTTGGGATGGAGGTTCTGTGGTGAGAGAATTATAGCTTAAAGATAAGCACCCAGTGGTTTAGTTTGCTTTGTATGTGTTATCAGCCTAGGCCTACATCATTTCCAGTTTTGTTAAAGTATAGCAGCAGTGTTCAGTGAATTACTCTGAGCTGTGAGTTGTTCAGTTAGTGGTGACAGTAACCCATGTGATATGTTGTCAAAGGTCATGCTCTAGCTTTTGGCAGAGCTCTCACATGAAGAGATATTTATTCACTTTACTTGCGTGAGGCCCACTTTTTTTTCCACCTTGCCAACCTTGATTATCAGGATCCAGCAGTCTCCATTTTTACACAGCCATTTTTGTACCCTACAACACCTCAATTTCCCCCGGAGAGGCTGCCTTTTCTAAACCCAGAACTTTTTTTTTTCATTTGTTTTTGAACAGCAAGACTCAGAAGAGTCTAAAGCTGTCATGAGCAGCTGATGTGGTATTTCTTTTTATGCTGTTCTAATCCACTCCTTCACTCAGCAAGCATGATCACTGAAACCTACAATGCGGAACCTGAATGAGGCCAAGCACTGTTGTACATACAACAAACTCATCCATGATTACTGTTCATACATCCCCTTAGTAGGCAGACACTCTCCAGCCCTTTGTCTCAAAATCTTACACCATGACCTCTACCAGGTGAAACTCAAGCATTGGGATTTGGCCCATCCTTCCTCTTAGCATGCCAGGATGATATCATCCATCTACCTCCATTGCTCCATAGCAGGTTTCTCCATGCTAGTTCTGCTGATTCAATCCAGATCAGCTGGCTTAAAATCAGAGCTTCATATTTATTTACCTTGGAACTGCATGGTCCCTTTTCCAGTCATGATCTAAATACTGTCGCATAACAACAATACAATCACTCAAAATATTGTATAGTACAAGTTAAAGTTTCAGGAATCTATGTTAACTAAAACACTAAAGAACCATCATAAAAATGTCAGCGTTATATGTTGATAATACAACAGTACTTTAGCAGTTAATGATAAAACTGTGTTAAGGGAATTGCTATTGATTATGGACAATGATTTGTATTAATTAGTATAAATATTTGGTAGTCATTGTGATACTCCTGCCCTGGCCTAGTAATAAAGGAGCCTCAATCCTCACCACTAACACCAGTGAGGGATGTACACATTGGGAGGATGACAAGTACACACACAGTAAAGTACAATTTCCCTTACGAGCACACAGAGATCAGTCAGTCTGGGGCTGGTTTCTCCCTTTCTCTCCAGATCACCAGTAAGACTCCCCACTGGCACAGCTATATGTTTAAGATCTCAGCCATGTAGTTAAGCCAAAACCTCCAGCACCCTCTCTGTCCAACCAGTGCTTCATGTCTCTGCCCAAGTATCTGACACAAAAACACTTTGTGATTTGATTTATATACACACAGACACTCCTGGGGAAGACTGGCACAGGTTCTCCAGCTATGCCCCCTTCTACCCAGACTATAAGGTAGTACCACCTGCTACCAACCACCCTTATCAGCTACTATAAAGGCCCTTACCAAAGGGTGTCCAATTCTACTGTGCAATGTTACTATTATCCAATTGGTAAGTGTGACTAAGGCTATTTGGGAGTGGCTTCTACAGTATCACCAAATACATGCAAGTGCTCTCAGAGCTTATATATCTGTAAGCAAACCGGCTATAGTTAAAAGGTTTAAATATATTTAATAATGAATAATAAAAGCACAAGACAATACTTATTAACTCAGCGCAGTGACAATAGAGAGTTCACAATCACAGGGAATACCTTAAAATAACATAGCAGGACAGTCTCACATAAAAACAGAACACATCTAACTAATCTTGCTATATTCCTATCTATCTCTAAGAGAAACTATGTTCTAAACAACTTACTTACAGAGCAAGTTAAATACAGATGAGAAGTGCTGAATGGATGTTTACAGGAGGTCATTGTCCCACTGTACTCATCCCTCATTAGACCCATTATAGAGTACAATGTCCTGTTTGGTATGTATCTTACAAAACATCTGCAACAGCTGGGGAGTCTGCAGAAATACCTCACTAAAAGAATCACAGGCCTAAGGCAGATGCCCTATGCTGACTGTCTAAAAAAAACTCCAGCTATACTCTGTGGCATATCGTCTACTCAGAGGCGATCTCTGCTTAACATACAAGGCTATGTCAAACCCTGAGCTGTTGGACATGCTCCACTTAAAGAAATCCCAATCCATCAGAGCCGCACTCTCCAGGGATCTAAACCTTGACATCACAATGAACAAAACATGCTGGAGGAATAGGTTCCTGACGCAGAGACTCCCCATACTCTGGAATAGACTGCCCATACATGTCAAGCAGAGCGCCTCCTTGGACCTCTTCAAAAGGAACCTTGACGATTGGATGGGAGATAGGAAATTCACCACGGGGATCACATCAGTCGTCCTGCTAGACATGGGTCCAAGGAAGTAAATATTGTGGGAAGAAGTATCCAGGGAATTGTTATGGGTAGGCTTGTATAGACCCTAGGGCTGATAGCCTAGTACCAAGCTATGAACAGATCTAGAGACAAATACAAAATGCCCTCACTTTCTCTCTGAGATAGTTCTTAAGTTAATAATACACATTACTGTTGAATCATCTCAGATTACATCATTCTTGTCACCTCTGCCCAAGTTTCCCAGGCTAACAGGAAATTACATTTTTAACATGTCTCTATTAAAAATACTTATCTCTCAGAAGATGACAATTCTCTCTTAGAAGCTTGCCTGAAACTAAAAGTCGTAAAACAATTGCCTTGGAAAGCTGTAATTACCTCTGCTTCCAGACAATATAAGAAGCCCCTAACCTAGATATCCTGTCTCTTAGCTGGGATAAACTAACTTTATAACATATTGTAAAACTCTATACTTATCAATTTATTTTTTTAGAGTTTTGCAAGTTAACTCTGTATATCCCAATTTCTACTATGAAACAAACATTTACATAGGCATAGAGGTTATACACAGTTCTGCTCTTTTCCAGCAGGGTGCACTGTGGTTACAATCTTGAAGCTCAGTACAGAACATATAGTTTTCTTACTTTTTTTAAGGCAAGCATACAAATCATTTTACTATTCACAAATGACATAGAATTATTTACAAAATTATATCTAGCTGGGCTGGCAGTGTCACAATCATGACTGCAGAACCATCTGATCAGACCTTTAAACCAGTTTAGCGAAGTAGTTAATATTGTGTGACGGTAGAGTTAGTTCAATTCACACAAGTTAACTTGGGCAACATGCAGCATATCTGAGAAGAAATATTTTTTGTATGAATTTATTGGTATTTGTTTACCGGGAAAGTTTGACTGAGTAATAAATATCCATTTTCAGAAGGAGCCCTTGGAGAAAAGCTACAAAGAGATAAATAACATTAAATAAAACAGTATTATAGATATAGTTAAAAACATATATACATACAATTTGACAGTGGAATACATAGGATACAATAAAGCATGAAGAGACACTAGTGATGTAAAAATAAAAGAAAAAATACAATTAAATGTGACAATCAGTATATGCAAAATTATTAGACGTGAAGTCTAATATCATAGTAAATAACCAAAAAGAGAATACAAGCTTCCCAAGAATGGGGAGAGGGCAAGTGTTGAAAGGGTATAAACAGACAGTAGGTTAGTAAGAATGTAAAGTATTTTGTTAATATAGATCATACAGGTAAGGTGCATAGGCATAGTCATGAGTTAGTGAGAAATTATTTGAGAGATGACTTAAATACATGGAGACTAGATGTAGTTCTGATTGAGTTTGGGATAGAGTTCCATAGTTCAACTGTGCAGAGTGAGTATAGACTTTGTTCCATTCATATTTTTTGTTTGTTTATTGATTTCAAGCGTTTTTTTGTCTTGAGAGTACACAGGGCAATTTGGAAGAGAGTGATGAAGTACTAAGGACATAGAAGGACAGGTAGAAGGGTTATATAGTATTTTATGGGTTAGAAGAAGTTGCATATGGACTAGTTGATGTGGGAGTTCTAACCAGTTGAGAGTATGTAATGCAGAGCAATGATGAGCTTTACACGGCAGGTTAGCTTCAAGTCTGGCTATCTTATTAAAGCTTTGCTTCAATTGTGATTTGAGACAGATCTGGATACTAGTCAAAAAGGTGAGTTATAGAGAAGAGAGGGTAAAAGGTATGAGTTGGCTACTAGAAGGAGTAAGGATTTTTTTACTCTGTATAGCAGACCTAGCATTTGATGATTTTTTTTATACAGCTTTGTAAGTGAAATTCAAACTTTAAGTTGTCATCTATGGTGACACCAAGCAATTTGGTATGACTAATTATTTCAATAGCTGTGTTGTTTGGAGAGGCAATGTTGGAAGTTACTTTTAGCATTGGCATGGCACTATGGAAAAATAGTAGTAGTTTTGTCTTTTTGGGATTAAGTAAAATTTTGTTTTGTAGCTACATTTTAACTCAGTCGAAGGCATTTTGTGCCTTTGGGTTGTGGTTTCACTGTGCTATAAGTTGAGCAAATGAGAGCCGAGTTATCTGCATACCAAATAAGGCAAAGCTTGCTGAGAGGATGCATATAGGTTATTGATAAAAATGTGGAAGAGCAGTGGACTGAGAATAGAGCCTAGAGGAACACCTGTTTTCACCATGAGAAAAGGAGAGAGCAGAGAGATCTGTTTGACAGATTGATATCTTTCAGTTAGATCATTGGAGAAGGATTGAAGAGTTGGTTTGGAAAGGCCTAGACAGGACACGTGAGTCAGAATTTCCACACATGACAGTTTATAAAAACCTTTTGAGAGATCTAGAAAAAACAAGAGAAATTAATTTTCCTCAATCTCTAGCCTTATTAATGATGTCAGAAAAGTTGAGGAGAGCTGTAGTGGTGCTATGGCCCAGTTGAAAAGCATGCTGTGTTGGGGTTTGAAGATCATTTTGTAAGAGGTAATGAAGGTGTCGCTTATGAATGCACTTTTCCAGGATCTTAGAAATTGGGGACGCGATGGCAGTTTGCCTAAAGTTAGGAATTTCAGAAGAGTTGCCTCTTTTATGGAGGGAAATAATAAAGAATTTTTTCTACAGGGCAGGGACATGGGAGTCTTGAAAAGATCTTTTGATGAGAATTGAAATTGGATATGCAAGAGAGTCTGCAGCAAGCTTAAAGTACCCAGCAGGGAGATCAGTAGCAGAAAGAGAACAGGGTTTTAGTTTCATTAGTAGCTGCCTAACACATAATGATGAAAGTGATGAAACTAAAGGGACCGGCATGGCACTGCACATTGGGACCATAGAGACAAAAAAAAAGCTTGTTACCATTCTGCATGGAGTGCTGTGAATGCTTTGTGTCTTGGAGGCAGATATTTTTAAAATTAAGTGACCTAGTACAGGCTCATGCAGAAAGCATTCTGCTGAGAAAGTAGTAAAAGTTAGGCTATAGCTGTTTATGGTAAGGTTGAAAAGAATAACACATGATCATAGCCAGCCTTAGGCATAGGCCAACTAGGTGGCTGCCTAGGGCGCCACTGTAGCAGGGGTGTTTTTCCAGTATTTATTTGGTGTAGGTAGACCAGGATGGGGGCACCTGGGTGGTGTGGGGGGTGGCGCCCTTTTGCCTAGGGCACCAGCTGACCTAAGGCTGCTGCTGCACAAGATACACAGTCTGATTCTTTCTTTTGGAAAAGAAATTGGCTAGTCTTACAATGGTCCACAAGGGCAGCTAGCCTAGTACTTACCTATGAAACTATAATGTGATTCTGACACTTAATAGTAGACAGTGTGCTTTTTGGAATGTTGTACATTGTATCATGATCATGTCATGGAAATTGTACTATAAAATTGCACAGTTTGATTAAAATGTTTTGAGGGTGGTAATGTTAGAGCCACAGTTAACCAATAATGAGAGAGGATATAACACCTTTGATATGAGTACCACTTGTTTGCTGTACAGTGAGATTCAACAGTTAAATTCCCTAACAATTTTCAGCATGCAGTTAACATAACTGGCAATTTGTTCTGTACTTTGTGTAAAGAGAATGAGAGAAATATTTGTCCTAGAAACAAATATTTGTAGAAATACATAGTTTCAGACCACTTCCATTTGCAGATTGTATGGTGTAGTTGTTATCCAATAACAAGAAGCATTACCTTGTTTTTTGAAGAATGAATGATTACATGCACACAGACAGGGAAGATACTATGGATCTTTCTGCATCTGAGACAGATTGTCCTGATTCTGACACAATATGTACATCAGCAAGTTTCTGGACTGTGTAGTTTTTCAAAGGTTTTAAATCTGGAACAGTGCAGTACCCCAACCAGAGCCCTGCGGCACTAGTCTGTGAATTCTGAAGGCTCAGGGTTTGTTTTATGCATGGATTGTGTTCATCCTGTTATACTGATGCTTATAAAACCATAATATTGACCTTCGTAGGCCATATGATTCAAGCTCATTTAGGAACATACCTTTCAACTCTCCAGATTTTCGCAGAATATCCATATTTTTTCCTCCTATATTTTGGTACGTTCATCATAAAATTAGTGGTTTTCTAGCAAATAGCTGACAACTGACACCCTTGAATAATGACATAAATTTGAGTTTCAGATTTCATATCCTTTAGAAAATGCCCACTAACACAAATCGTGTTATTCTGGCAACTCTCTAATTTTATAATAGCAGTATTTAAATATGTCCCTATTTTTAGGCCTGTGTTCCCCAGTTATTTTAGGCTTTGTCCAGATTTTGTTGCACTAAGAGGATGAGAGGTATGTTTAGGAGTAGTGTGTGGGAAACTAAATCTAAGGCCATTCATGGGTCTGCATCATTGTTTTCTGCTGCTGAATTCATAAACCAGAAGTTTAACTTGAGGCTTGCCTGTCTTATCTATAGACCTAAGGGTTCTGAACAGCTCATCAGCAGTGCTTTGGATGATTTGATTAGTCCCTTTCATGGTCCACAGGAAGAGATTCTTAATGCTTCCTCTGGGTATCGCAAGAACTATGGAGAAAATGCACATACAGATGTTTTTTGGTTGTATAGTGCTTCTCCTTTTACTGTTTGCAATACAGCATCCATGATCTAAATCCTTAGTTGCCTTTTAATGTATTCCGCATAAACCTCTCCATTTTTGCAGAGTGATCTCAGTGAAGCTCTGCTTCCCCGATGGTTCTTACTCAGCAGCAGTAACAGAGGCTATATTTATCTCTAATCCTCTTTAGTATCCCCATCCAGTATATGTCTACCACCTCCAAGGGTTTGATGCCCTCCACAGCTGTGGCCTCTTGTTTCTGGAAAAGAGGCAGTAAAGAGAGTGTCATATGGACTATAACTCCACTAGTTCCCAAATAAGATACATAATTTAGTGATAGTCGGTTAGTTATGAAGGAACACGAACTGTTGTTAACTTGATTTTAAATGTGATTGAAGTTTTTCTTCTGAGCCTCCTCTGAGAAATTGCACTAACCAGTCATAGCTAACTCAGCCAAAAAATGGGATGGATAGACAGGTAGACAAATAGACAGACAACAAGACAGATGGACCTTTGGGAAGAGACAGAGTTTGTAACCTTCAGTTTGAAGGTCCTTATTTTAAAGAAGATGGAGTTGTCTGCTGCTACATTGTTAAATTGCTGTAACTCTATTTATGTGACCTTAAAAAAGAATAAAAGCAGACCATTAGTAGGGTCATATATTAGGTACATAAAAGCCTGGTATGTGTTTGCCATACAGGAACTGTCACTAAATATACAGGCCATTTATCTAGAAGACAATATGGACAAATTGTGCTTAGCAGGACCGACGCAAAAAAAAAAAAAAAAAGCACAAAGCTACATAACAGGTCTATATTACAGTTTCAGACATTAAAATACCAATACTTACAATCACAGTTCTATAAGCCCTCAGCATTAAGTCTGAAACATGAATCTTCAAATTAGCTTTCAGATTTTATCGTCATCAGAGTTGTTTACATATACAAATTGTGTTCAGACATTTAGTTAAGAGTGTGGAGCATTTGACAAACTATTTATATACTTTAAAACTAAACTGGCTAAATATTATATTTGTAAATGCTATGGTTACTTAACAATAAAACATTTGCTAAATAACAATGCATGAGACTAAATGAATTATCCCAGAAATTCTGTACAAATCATATTTGTTTACTAGAAATATGAGAGAATGTTTGCTCAGCTGTTATGCAGATTAGGAAATCAAAAATCAGTCAAATCAAATTTCTGATATAGACATATTTTGAAACGCTGCGTTTCATTTTCTGTTATAAGCCTATGACTAAAACACATAATAAAAGTAAATAAACATAATAGTCAACATGCCATTAGTATGCATTTTGGAAGTGGTAAAGTAGGTCAGGCACCAATCACACTGCTGCTTGTGTCCCTCAAGTTAACCTTTCACCTCCAGTGTTGCATAGGCTGAGCTGGAGTACAAGGACGTGAAACCAATAGTTCCCTTAAATAAAGTTGCACACACACTTAGAATACATTAGCAGCTGGCATGTAAGAGGGGCATGGACCCTGCAAAAATTAGTCAAGCTTGCAGATTATTTTAGGATATCAATCTGTTGTTTCCCTAGGTTTTATATTATAGGATGTTTCATTTACAGATGCATTCTCATAACCTTTATAGTGTCACAAGTGCTACATCAAAATGCAAAACAGAGGTGTAGTTTGTCACAAGCAACACTGCAACTTACTTTTAATGGCTATATACAAAAAAACAGACTGCAGGAACACACAGATGTCTTCATACACTTCCAAATTTTAGTAAAGAATGAATGCTGACCAAAAAAAGACCAAATCTGGTTTGAGAGTCATACAATAAATGCAACTTCTATTTCAGTCTTTTGTATTGGGCCTTTGTGATTAGACAAGCCTGTTACAGAGAACCCTACATGACTGTACTGAGAGCCAAGTGCTGCCTTAATATACTTGACCACTGCTGTGGAGTCAGTGGACCTGCACAGCAGTGCTAAAGTCCAGTTATGCTTTTTTTTTGCTAAACTGTCCATTCAGAAAGTTTTGAATACAATACTGTTTTTTGTGATATTTTCTGAAAAGTACAGAATGTATGTGAGTAGGAAAACATAATGGCTGCTTTTAAAATCCTCTTCCTTTTCCTGTCTTTTAATTTTCCTATTACTTCCTCTCCAACCTGAAGCCAGGCACAGCAGACAGCTGATTTTTTTTTCTGTCAATAAAATCTTAAATAACAACTGCCTTTGTGATAGGGCAAAGAATACTGCATAATGTATGTCTGTGGAAACTTTGCAGCATTTCCTTAGGATAATAAGCTACTGAATTTGTAGTTAGAAGTGGACTACTATGGTAACATTTCCTGATATCATCTCAGCATTTTTTAAAGATTATATAATACTTTTGTCTGTCTTTTCATTTTTATCTGTTTATCATCATATCTGCAAGTTAACGTATCTGCTTATATTGTTCATGATGGCATATGAGATACTGACCACAATTAGACAGACAGGATATTTCCACCATAAGCTTTTATTCCAGCCTGAAGAAGCCAACACTTGTCATATGACTCGTGCCCCAGAACAACTTGTACTCTTAAAGAGGTAGTACACTGAAAAAGAAATTACATCACTATTATAAAATAATTACAGTTTCCCATTGAATTATATAACTATGACTTGCACATCATGGTACTGATATATTTTAAAGTATACTATTAAACTGAACCACGTTATGAATTGAGTACAGACCTGAAACCCAACTGGCTTGTTTACATAATGTGTATAGCAATTAAAGTCACTTGGTACATTTAGAAGGCCCTGTTTTAGTCCATCACCACTCATGGCAGCAGCTCCATCATCATACTTTTCAACTGCTATGATTTACATATAGTGTTATAACTGTTGAACTCTGGTTTTGCCTTGCTTCTCCTATGTTTATTGATTTTCTTCTAATGAGGTTAAATAACTAAAATATGAGTATACAAAGATTCCTTGTCACTAAATAAATATGGACTAGTATCTAAATACTTTTTTTCTAAAAACATTAAGAGAGTGCTCTTCTCTTGGGAACTCGGCTATGAATTTTAGAGACAGTGCTATTATTTTTAATGTTCAGAAGTTGAAAGGTATGTTTGTCGTGAGTGGATTGAAGTAGAACCATTATGAGTTTTGAGATCATCTTACAATGAGTTTTCGCAGCCAAAGTGACTGGCTCACATGAAGTCTTCACTCCATCATCACTCAGGTCATGACTGTAGCTATTCAGTGATTTCTGGTAGTTTCATTATCTCATCTGTGATACGATCTATACAGATGTGTGTTACTCTGATGCAAAACATAAGACACTGTGCACGATGAGTAATTACCAAAGCTTAAGAACTGTGGTTTCTGTAGTAATCCTCGGTGGTGCAGCAGTAGCATTGTTGCCTCACAGGAAGAGGTTCTCCCATTTGAGTCTCAGCTAGTGTGTGGGGAGTGCCTTCTGTGTGGAGTCTGCATGTCCTCCCCCTGGGTCACATGGCATTCCAAAAGACATGCGTGAATGGGCGTGCCTTCGTTGAAGGTTGGGTGTCGAGCTGGCAACTCTGCACTGTGAAAATCTACTGCCAATCATTAGCGGACCAGAGTTCCGCTGTGGCGACCCCTAACCGGGAAAAGCTGAAAGACAGCAACAAGAACTGTGGTTTCTCTTATATTCTGATTCAAAATCACCTCTTCTCTTCCCTCTCTCTCTCCCACCACCACCCCCTTCACAACTGAAAAATTTGTAGCTGTTTTATCTCAAGGTTGCTTTTGTTTTAACCGCTTTCTTTATAAAAAAAATATTAGCTTTTGCTGTCTGCTTACTGGATCTAGCACAGAATGTTACTTAGGATGCTTGGTTGATAAAAGTGTTGTGTCCCACATCTTACAAATGTGTTTGTTCTGCATTGTAAGAGGGGGGGACACAACATCTAGCCTGAGGAATAACATTTCCTCACAATGGTTTTGACTGTTTGGATCATTCCTATGATTTGACCATTTTGATTCCACATTTTTTGAGATTTGTGAGATGCTCAACCTCTCATCCTTTGTCAAAATACTTAAACATTTGGCATGTAATGTGTGGACCACTGTCAGTTACAACCTGATCTAACATACAAAGTCTGCAAAAATTGATTTTAGTACATTGATTAGAGAATGTGCTTTGGTATTCTTCATTTGAATTCCTTAATATTTAGAGCAGTAATTAACACAAACTAAAAAGATAACATTGTACGGAAATAAGTCAAATACATAACTAAAGAATTTCACGTGCAAGCAGTAATTCTTTCTGGGTTTGATTTCATAACATGCTGCACAGACCACAGTATTGCACAATTTGTTCAATGTGCCAATTATAGCTCTCAGATTATTTTTTTCTCAAGAATTAAAGACAAAACCAAACTTAATGATGAGCAAAGGTCCAGCTTTAAAGACATTTTTAGTTTTCCAATAATTCAGTTAGAATTACGGAACAAGAGGTTTTGCATTAACATGAATTTTCTGAAGAATAAGACAATGGTGCAAGGTTTGATTCCCTCAGCCTGAATTGTCTATCGTTCTGACTCTGAACAAGTCACTTAACAAGACACGGGTACTGGGCTGAGTCTGAAAATGGGCCCCTGGAGATCAATGGTGTACCCTGGAAAAGAAATGCAAACAAAGAGATGGAGGGTTCAATAACGTCTGGCATTATCGACTAACTGTGGTCCTCGGTGATTTAGTAGCAAATCAAAATGTTACAAATGGCAGGGCACAAATATCAGAAAATCAGCAGCATTATGTGAATTATGGCACAGATGACAGCAATGTTGCCAATACATAATGTATTGTATGTTTCCCAGGGCTGAGCACTGATCTCCATGGACTTTTTTCAGACTCAACCTGGGAGCCAGAGTTGCACAGTTAGGCAATGGAGGCTTAGGGAATCAAACCTTGCAACACTGGACCACAGGAAACAGCTCCTTAATCCTCTAAGCCAACTGCCAGACATTAACTTTGTCACTTTTAAACAGTCTTTCATTGCATAACAGTTTTGTTTTGCAGCGAATTCTCCAATAATGATATCACAGACAAGTTGCATGCAGATTATGTTTGTTAGTGACTTTCAATTCTTGAAGCTTTTTGGAAGTCATTCATAAATATGTTACCTCTGAATCTACATTATTAGCTTGAACACAAACTGCTCAAGTGCCAAAAAAGTGCTTTCTGCCAATTACCTGAATCAAAAGAATCCTGGAACCGGCGGTAAGTTAAAAAATGCTGTGTTTTGTTTGAAGGGGACAAGCACCCTGCATCCTCTGATGTAGGGGTTCTGTCCCACCATACCAGCAGGCTATAAATATAGTGCCTTAGAGATCACAGCACACTGACAGACAGTATATTTAAAAACATTCTGTGTATTTCAAGTTTTTCAGATTTGAATACATGTACAAGTTTTCAGCTGTGAGCAGCTATAAACCTCATGTAAGTAAAGGACGACCACGACCATATGTAGCACTTCTAAATCTTCTTCAAGCAAATCTTCCTTGAATTCCATAAACAATGTTCTGCTAAGGGTATCTGCAATATGCACAGTCTTACCTGACTTATAGTACACTTGAAGATCATAATTCTGTAATGCCAGTAACATTCTTTGTAGTCAAACAATGACATTGTTCATGGAGTTTTGAAAGTATTTTTGCAGGTTTATAAACAGACACTGCAATAATATTTTTCTCATATAAATAATCGTGGAACTTCTGATATTAAAACACTATAGCAGTCATCTTCTTCTCAGTTTGATTATTGGGTCTGATTATCAGTCCGTACTCTAGATGAATAAGTGACAGGACTACTCTCCTGTAGACTGATTGCTTCTTTACTGTGCTGACTGGCATCAGCTTATAGGGTTGTGGGTAACGTACATTCATTTTACTTTAAGGTTGATGCAGGAGTTACCAGCCTTTTCAGTAACTCAGAGTATTTTTCTTACAATGCCGACCACACTGCATTACAATCTAACAATTTTCATAGACTGACTCCTCTCCAGCATGTGTGGTATGAATTTTAAAAGACACTATGCCATTACCAGGAACTTGCAAAAAAAACTATATAAATTTCTGCTAATTTACAATATCATGACCTTTGTCAACATCGGGCTGTAGAAAATTCTGTGACAGAAACATGTGTTTTAGCACATACACACCTATTTTGACACTTGGCATTGCTGAGCTTCAAAGCCTGCAGTCTCAGTATATCCAACAACTTGATCAGACATCTGTCAATACCACTTTCTACAAACATTTTATTTTATTTATTTAACATTTGTTTACCGGGATGGTCCGACTGGACAACAGTGTCCGTTTTCAGTGGAGGCCCAAGGAGAAAATCTCCAGCAAAGTACATTTTTACTAATACGCGTCTAGTACAAAGAAAAAGTTTGCTATACAGTTTATATGCATCGTACAGTCTAGCAGAGATCAGTAAAGCAATTTATATACATAGATTAATCAACAAAAATATATACGAGAGATGAGATTAACACATAAAGTACAAATACAGTACAGCATGTCTTAGATTTTCTTAAGTATCTATAGTACATTTAGAATGTCATATGACAGAATACAGTTTACAACTGCAAGGAACACAAGGGGATACAGGTAAGGGTGAAGGAGGTTACAGGAGTTAGAGTGGATAGAAGTGTAGAGGTTATATCCCAGAGGTTAACATCCCAGACATTAATGTGCTTTAGGTCATGGGATCCCTGTAATTTATTTTTTTACTACTACAAGTTTATCTCTTTCCTCATCAAAATAGCATAATGACATGAAACATGACAAAGCATGGCACATTGGATTGATTCTGTTGAGTCCACAAGGCCACTCACAATGGGATAAAGATCAAAGCATTGAATCAAGGACTTGCAATTTTCAAAGAGGTTCTCCTGTAACTTTAGAGATGTTGGTGGTTACAGGGTCATCATCTTGAGATAAAAATTAAATAAATAAATGAAATTTTCTCTGTTGATCAAGTGGTGAGTAATTTAATGAGGTAATATGAGTGCAACATTTGTAATTATTCTGCAGTGTAACTGAATTATTTTTAAGTGATTTGTCCAAATGAAAAGGACAAATTGCAGAGTTAAGTTACTTTGTCAGTAAGGTATATTTGGCAAAAATCAGAAACAGCAGCATGATACAGAAACAATAAATGTCCCAAACTCAGTAGGGACTGAATTAAACAGTTCTCCTCAAACCAAATTAGATGTGCAAGAGTAAGAATGTGGTTATAAATTTCACCACAGCAAACGAGGCACTAAACACATGGTGATGCACAGAATGCTTCCACCATGCATTTTTTTTTTTTTTACTCCAAATTGAAGAATCCAGCCCTGCATATGTCTCCCACCTCAGGCATGCTTGCAATCTTAAGACATAGTATATCATATGCTTCATATCTGGCACCTGATCTGCCCAACCTATTTCTTCAAAAGCCACAGTAGTGTGTGCACTGTAGCCCTTTTCCTTATGAAGAACCATCTGGTGATTGCCAGTAGTCTTGGTTATTTTCTATAGGTCGTACTGAGAGGGACATATAGCACAATATTTTGTGGGCTTTAATAGCATCACTGATGGAACATGCCAGTGAATTTGCCTCTTATTTTCATATTTCACAAGGTGTTAACATACTATGTACTCTGTTGATATTGTAGCAAACATTATGATCCCGAGGCGCACGATCCAACATCCTATTGATACGGTAGCAGACAGTATGATCCTAAGGCAAATGATCCAACATCCCGTTGATACTGTAGCAGACAGTATGATCCCGAGGCACACGATCTAACATCCTGTTGATACTATAGCAGACAGTATGATCCTGAGAGAGACAATCCAACATCTTGTTGGCACTGTAGCAGACAGTATGATCCCAAGGCACATAATCCAACATCCTGTTTGTACTGTAGCAGACATTATGATCCTGAGACACAAAATCCAACATCCTGTTGGTACTGTGGCAGACAGTATGATCACAAGGCACATGATACAACATCCTGTTGGCACTGTAGAAGACATTATGATCCCCAGGCACACAATCCAACATCCTGTTGGTACTGTAGCAGACAGTATGATCCCGATGCACATGATCCAACATCCTGTTGGTACTGTAGCAGACAGTATGATCCTGAGGCACATGATCCAACATCCTGTTGGTACTATTGCAGACATTATGATCCCCAGGCACATGATTCAACATCCTGTTGGTACTGTAGCAGACGGTATGATCCTGAGGCACATGATCCAACATCCTGTTGGTACTTTAGCAGACAGTATGATCCCCAGGCATATGATCCAACATCCTGTTGGTACTATAGCAGACATTATGATCCCCAGGCACACAATACAAAATCCTGTTGATACTGTAGCAGACAGTATGATCCCAAGGCACATGATCCAACATCCTGTTTGTACTGTAGCAGACAGCATGATCCCCAGGCATACAATCCAACACCCTCTTGGTACTGTAGCAGACATTATGATCTCCAGGCACACAATCCAACATCCTGTTGGTACTGTAGCAGACAGTATGATCCCCAGGCACACAATCCAAAATCCTGTTGGTACTGTAGCAGACAGTATGATCTCCATTCACATGATCTAACATCCTGTTGGTATTGTAGCTGACATTCTGATCACCAGGCACACAATCCAACATACCGTTGATACTGTAGCAGACCGTATGATCCCAAGGCACACAATCCAACATCCTGTTGGTACTGTAGTAGACATTATGATACCCAGGCACACAATCCAACATCCTGTTGATACTGTAGCAGACAGTATGATCCCCAGGCACACAATCCAACATCCTGTTGATACTGTAGCAGACAGTATGATCCCAAGGCACATGATGTAACATCCTGTTGGTACTGTAGCAGACAGTATGATCCTGAGGCACATGATCCAACATCTTGATGGTACTGTAGCAGACAGTATGATTCCCAGGCACAAAATCCAACATCCTGTTGGTACTGTAGCAGACAAAATGATCCCGAGGCACATGATCCAACATCTTGTTGGTACTGTAGCAGACAGTATGATCCCGATGTACATGATCCAGCATCCTGTTGGTACTGTAGCAGACAGTATGATCCCCTGGCACATAATCCAACATCCTGTTGGTACTGTAGCAGACAGTTTGATCCCGAGAGACATGATCCAACATCTTGTTGGTACTGTAGCAAACAGTATGATCCCCAGGCACATGATCCAACATCCTGTTGGTATTGTAGCAGACAGTATTATCCCCAGGTACATGATCCAACATCCTGTTGGTACTGTAGCAGACAGTATGATCCCCAGGCACATGATTGAACATCCTTTATGTACTGTAGCAGACATTATGATCACCAGGCACACGATCCAACATCCTGTTGATACTGTAGCAGACAGTATGATCCCGAGGCACATGATCCAACATCCTGTTGGTACTGTAGCAGACAATATGATCCCAAGGCACATGATCTAACATCCTGCTGGTACTGTAGCAGACAGTATGGTCTCAAAGCACATGATCTATCATCCTGTTGATACTGTAGCAGACAGTATGATCCCGAGGTACATGATCCAACATCCTGTTGGTACTGTAGCAGACAGTATGATCACCAGGCACACAATCCAACATCCTGTTGGTAATGTAGCAAACAGTATGATTCCCAGGCACCCAATCCAACATCCTTTTGGTACTGCAGCAGACAGTATGATCCCAAGCCACATGATCCAACATTCTGTTGGTACTGTAGCAGTCTATATGATCCCGAGGCACATGATCCAAAATCCTGTTGGTACTGTAGCAGACAGTATGATCCCCAGGCACGCAGTTCAACATCCTGTTGGTACTGTAGCAGACAGTATGATCCCCAGGCACGCAGTTCAACATCCTGTTGGTACTGTAGCAGACAGTATGATCCCCAGGCATACAATCCAACATCCTGTTGGTACTGTAGCAGACAGTATGATCCCCAGGCGCACAATCCAACATTCTATTGGTACTGTAGCAGACAGTATGATCTCGAGGCACATGATCCAACATTCTGTTGGTACAATAGCAGAGATTATCATCCCGAGGCTCATGATCCAACATCCTGTTGGTACTGTAGCAGACAGTATGATCCCGAGGCACATGATCCAACATCCTGTTGGTGCTGTAGCAGACAGTATGATCCCCAGGCACACAATCCAACATCCTGTTGGTACTGTAGCAGACAGTATGATCCCGAGGCACACAATCCAACATCCTGTTGGTACTGTATCAGACAGTATGATCCCCAGGCACATGATTGAACATCCTTTATGTACTGTAGCAGACATTATGATCACCAGGCACACGATCCAACATCCTGTTGATACTGTAGCAGACAGTATGATCCCGAGGCACATGATCCAACATCCTGTTGGTACTGTAGCAGACAATATGATCCCAAGGCACATGATCTAACATCCTGCTGGTACTGTAGCAGACAGTATGGTCTCAAAGCACATGATCTATCATCCTGTTGATACTGTAGCAGACAGTATGATCCCGAGGTACATGACCCAACATCCTGTTGGTACTGTAGCAGACAATATGATCCCAAGGCACATGATCTAACATCCTGCTGGTACTGTAGCAGACAGTATGATCACCAGGCACACAATCCAACATCCTGTTGGTAATGTAGCAAACAGTATGATTCCCAGGCACCCAATCCAACATCCTTTTGGTACTGTAGCAGACAGTATGATCCCGAGGCACATCATCCAACATCCTGTTGGTACTGTAGCAGACAGTATGATCCCAAGCCACATGATCCAACATTCTGTTGGTACTGTAGCAGTCTATATGATCCCGAGGCACATGATCCAAAATCCTGTTGGTACTGTAGCAGACAGTATGATCCCGAGGCAAGTGATCCAACATACTGTTGGTACTGTAGCAGACAGTATGATCCCCAGGCACGCAGTTCAACATCCTGTTGGTACTGTAGCAGACAGTATGATCCCCAGGCACGCAGTTCAACATCCTGTTGGTACTGTAGCAGACAGTATGATCCCCAGGCACACAATCCAACATCCTGTTGGTACTGTAGCAGACAGTATGATCCCCAGGCACACAATCCAACATCCTATTGGTACTGTAGCAGACAGTATGATCTCGAGGCACATGATCCAACATTCTGTTGGTACAATAGCAGAGATTATCATCCCGAGGCTCATGATCCAACATCCTGTTGGTACTGTAGCAGACAGTATGTTCCCGAGGTACATGATCCAACATCCTGTTGGTATTGTAGCAGACAGTATGATCCCCTGGCACATGACCCAACATCCTGTTGGTACTGTAGCAGACATTATGATCCCCAGGCACACAATCCATCATCCTGTTGGTACTGTAGCAGATATTATGATTCTAAGGTACATGATCCAGCATCCTGTTGGTACTGTAGCAGACATTATGATCCCCAGGCACACAATCCAACATCCTGTTGGTACTGTAGCAGACAGTATGAACCCCAGGCACATGATCCAACATCCTGTTGGTACTGTAGCAGACAGTATGATCCCCAGGCACATGATCCAACATCCTTTATGTACTGTAGCAGACATTATGATCCCCAGGCACATGATCCAACATCCTGTTGATACTGTAGCAGATAGTATGATCCCAAGGCACACGATCCAACATCCTGTTGGTACTGTAGCAGACGTTATTATCCCCAGGCACACGATCCAACATCCTGTTGATACTGTAGCAAACAGTATGATCCCAAGGCACATGATCCAACATCCTGTTGGAACTGTAGCAGACAGTATGATCCCAAGACACATGATCTAACATCCTGTTGGTACTGTAGCAGACATAATGATCCCCAGGCACATGATCCAACATTATGTTGGTACTGTAGCAGACAGTATGATCCCGAGACACATGATCCAACATCCTGTTGGTACTGCAGCAGACAATATGATCCTCAGGCACATGATCCAACACCCTGCTGGTACTGTAGCAGACAGTATGATCCTGAGGCACATGATCCTACATCCTGTTGGTACTGTAGCAGACAGTATGATCCTGAGGCACATGATCCAACATCCTGTTGGTACTGTAGCAGACAGTATGATCCCCAGGCACACGATCCAACATCCTGTTGGTACTGTAGCAGGCAGTATGATCCCGAGGCACATGATCCAACATCCTGTTGGTACTGTAGCAGACAGTATGATGCCCAGGCACACGATCCAACATTTTGTTGGTACTGTAGCAGACAGTATGATCCCCAGGCACACAATCCGCCATCCTTTTGGCACTGTAGCAGACAGTATGATCCCGAAGTACATGCTCCAACATCCTGTTAGCACTGTAGCAGACACTATGATCCCCAGGCACACAATCCAACTTCCTGTTGGTACTGTAGCAGACAGTATGATCCCCAGGCACACAATCCAACTTCCTGTTTGTACTGTAGCAGACAATATGATCCCAAGGCACACCATCCAACATCCTGTTGGTACTGTAGCAGACAGTATGATCCTGAGGCACATGATCCAACATCCTGTTGGTACTGTAGCAGATAATATGATCCCAAGGCACACCATCCAACATCCTGTTGGTACTGTAGCAGACAGTATGATCCTGAGGCACATGATCCAACATCCTGTTGGTACTGTAGCAGACAGTATGATCCCCAGGCACACAATCCAACATCCTGTTGGTACTGTAGCAGACAGTATGATCCTGAGGCACATGATCCAACATCCTGTTGGTACTGTAGCAGACAGTATGATCCCCAGGCACACAATCCAACATCCTGTTGGTACTGTAGCAGACAGAATGATCCCCAGGCACACAATCCAACATCCTGTTGGTACTGTAGCAGACAGTATGATCCCAAGGCACACGATCCAACATCCTGTTGGTACTGTAGCAGACTGTATGATCCCCAGGCACCCAATCAAACATCCTTTTGATACTGTAGCAGACAGTATGATCCCCAGGCACACGATCCAACAACCTGTTGGTACTGTAGCAGACAGTATGATCCCAAGGCACATGATCCAACATCCTGTTGGTACTGTAGCTGACAGTATGATCCTGAGGCACATGATCCAACATCCTGTTGGTACTGTAGCAGACAGTATGATCCCCAGGCACACGATCCAACATCCTGTTGGTACTGTAGCAGGCAGTATGATCCCGAGGCACATGATCCAACATCCTGTTGGTACTGTAGCAGACAGTATGATGCCCAGGCACAAAATCCAACATTTTGTTGGTACTGTAGCAGACAGTATGATCCCCAGGCACACAATCCGCCATCCTTTTGGTACTGTAGCAGACAGTATGATCCCGAAGTACATGCTCCAACATCCTGTTAGCACTGTAGCAGACATTATGATCCCCAGGCACACAATCCAACTTCCTGTTGGTACTGTAGCAGACAATATGATCCCAAGGCACACAATCCAACATCCTGTTGGTACTGTAGCAGACAATATGATCCCAAGGCACACAATCCAACATCCTGTTGGTACTGTAGCAGACAGTATGATCCCCAGGCACACGATCCAACATCCTGTTGGTACTGTAGCAGACTGCATGATCCCCAGGCACCCAATCAAACATCCTTTTGATACTGTAGCAGACAGTATGATCCCCAGGCACACAATTCAACAACCTGTTGGTACTGTAGCAGACAGTATGATCCCAAGGCACATGATCCAACATCCTGTTGGTACTGTAGCTGACAGTATGACCCTGAGGCACATGATCCAACATCCTGTTGGCACTGTAGCAGACAGTATGATCCCAAGGCACTTGATCCAACATCCTTGGTTTTCTTTTTTCTGCAATTTTTCAGTGCCTGTTTTCTTGTCAGTATGCAGTCATTGTTTGTGTACTCTGCCTAATCCCTGTCTTCCAAAGAAAGATGTGCGTTTGGTGGAATTCTTATACCTTTCCACTTGGTCTACTGTCTGCCTTCCTTTCTTTTTTGTTCCTACTTGTACCGAATTGTGTTGCCATTGCTCTCAACTTCCATGTCCAAAATGAGGAACACTAGCCCTTATAATGTGGAACAAATGGGCTAAATGTGGAACACATACTAATGGCTTACTAACATCTTTAACTAGGAAGGTCATAGGATGGTTAAAATATGCTGATTTTACTTATAAAGATCTTTTGATGAATTAATATAATTAATTTCTATTTACAATGGATTTCACTTAAAAAAATTCCTAACACTGAATGTGTGACAGAGTCTTTCAATGTGGAATTTTGAGGAACTTCGAGGAACATGAACTTTTTTAAGACCCCAAATGAGGTACGTTCCTCGTAATGAGGTACACTTGAGAGATATTTGTGTTGCATTTTACATCCTTCTACAGGAAATAATAGAGAACCTTAATAAGCTGAGTAAATAAAAACATTGAAGTTAACAAAAAGCATGTATGTACCACACAATGGTCTGAAAATCTTAACACTTATTGGTTATGTGGATACTTTCCGGTGTTGTAAGATGCCATATTTACTGTAACTTAAGTTAAGCTGAGGGTACAGACTTTTTGGCAGTGATTATGAACTACAGGAGTTCAGAGCTAGTGTGTCTCTCTCTCTCTCCAAGACAATGCTTGCTTGACCTGTGTAGTAAAGTGTGGAATCTGTGTCACAACTGGTTACTGTATTTGTGAACACACAACATTCCACCATAAGTGCTGGTTTATGCTTTTCAACCATTATTCTCTCACATGTCATCTGGGGAGGTCCTGGTTTATGCATTGTATTACACTGATCTTCCTGCTCCATGAGCCTTTCTCTGCTGATGTAACTATTTCCTATGAGAAGGATACTGCCATCTCTGTGTGATATTTTACTATAAGAAGGTCTTGCGTCATGACACTGCCTTAATGAAGAACCTTGGAGCTTCAGTTTAGATGTCCTCACAGTGCAGTTTATCTGTCTGCTGGTAATGGTGGTTATCAGAGTCAGTATGCTCATTTGAAATTGAAATAGACTGCTTCACCTCTAGTATTGATGTGAGTTAGCACTGCTGGTGTTTGTGAATGCACATGAAATGCCACACTGGTTATGTTAGGTGACGTATGTCTGACATACAGGTTTTCAACTGCTGTGTGTTCCAGCACCTGAGTATTGCTCTTCGCCTCTTCATGATGTGGACTACTTGGTGCGGGGATCATGTAGTGTGCTCTGCCACCCTTCCCTAACAATTGCACTGCTCTTTCCTTTTCCTGACCACGGTCCTGTCCATGCATCCCACTGTGGCTGCTTCCTTTCCCTGTGCATACATTCCCCTCATCCCTAAGTGCCTATCTTGATTCTGCTTCAGTGATTTTTAAATTTTTAATGCTGGGTTTGAACTCCAAATGAGCATTTGGTACTGCTCTACTCAAGTACTCCCATGTGCTTCCTCTAACAGACTAAATAGCCAGTGGAGAACAGTGTTCCCTTGTAAATTCAGTACATCACAAGGTTACTTGGAGGACACCAGCCCTACATTTCATTTATAAGTGTAATTGCAATAGGCAAATAAAAGTTTATCTTTGTTTTGTTGACTCAACCAACAATATATTATGCTTCATTGATGTTTAAATACTGGGAAGAATAATTTAAAGATTATGAAAGGAACAAACATAATTTGTGCAAGGGGGCAAGCGCATCCTGCACACCACAATGACTTACTTATATACTCCATCTTTCCACGGTCACACTAATGCATGAAAAAGTGGAAAAAAAACACTGTTGCCAACTCACTCCACTCAGTTCAGTGCAGTCTCAAAAAATATGAATCATATTCAAACAAAAGACATCAAGTGAAGGTAACCAAGTTATTGTTTAGGTATGTTGTAAAGAAATGTTTACTTTTATTTGTTTTATTTTATTTACGTTTTAATCAGGTCAGCATACTTTTCTGAGGACCCTTTTCAGGTGTGATCTACTAGACTTTAAAGGACTGTGCTTCTCTGCAGATGATAAAAGCATCTGCACTACGAATGATAAGCAAGAGGGAGAGAGACTGATGGGCAAAGGGAGGGAACTGTTAAGACTTGACTTAATTAAGCTGCTGCTGTTTATTTTGCAGCACCTCTATCGTCATTTGCTCAAGTTATCTTTATTCAAAATGTTTTTGCTCGTTAAATATTGATGAAATGTGTAAATGCGCAAAGTACAAAGGTGAATCTTAAATGTAAAATAAAATAAATACCACTCTAAGGTCACTGGATAGCAGAAGAAGACTGAATATTCTTTTCATGTTTTAAGAATAACTTCCCTTTCACCAAGTTGAAGCATCCCTGGATTGAGAATATATAAATTCATAAAGGGACTTCAGCGTAGATGGGTCCAGAGATGCTTGGCCCATGCAAAAAGTGTATTCTAAATTTTGCACTTATTTGCTTTTCTCCTCAGGTTCACATGTTTAATACTTGTATCAAGGGAACATGTTTTGTGCAGAACTGTATAAGCTGTTTCATTTAGGATTCGGACATTCTAGGTAACTTAGCAGATCTATAGCTTAGAATCTTTGTATCTGCATGCATTGCAAAGCATCTTGACATGAATTTTGAGAATGTACAGTTGGAGGAGAGAGATCAACAGGAAAAAAACTAAATCTTTCATTTTCATCTGCAGTGCTGCTAACCTGGGTCCAGGTGGTCAGCCTGTAGGCAGAGGGTCATCTGTGAGAAGGTGGAAGAGAAAGGAAGATGATGCGATTCTGATGCCTTTTCCTTAGATAGGGTGAGATACGGAAAGGTAGTTGGTGCCACAATAGACTGTAGGGTAAATGAAATTAAATGCCTGGAAATCTAGCTAGTAAATACTACAAAGCCCAGGAGGGTGCACACTGATTTATGAACCTCGTACATCACTGCAAGCACTAGAGATAGTGTTTATCTCAGTTTGTGCTACACATGATAGGTTGGGGAAATATTGGGTAAGTCACCATAAAATCTTTGTGTTTTATGTAATAACAACCTTCTCTCTTTGTGACACTGTGTGTGTTGGGTGTGTGGCGACGGTGGAGGTTGGATGAAGTGCATGAGCTGAAAACAAAAAAGACCGAAGGAACAAACTTGATCTGGTTTTATAAAGCAGAGCTGTTATGGCTGAGTAATATGAGAAGGAAGCAGTGCAGTGTATTGGGTGGTATAACTTGTAATATGTGTACTGGGGTGCTGGGCGTTATAACTTGTAATATGTGTACTGGGGTGCTGGGCGGTATAACTTGTAATATGTGCACTGGGTGGTATAACTTGCAATATGTGTACTGGGGTGCTTGGTGGTATAACTTGTAATATAATCAGTAGACTACAAGAGGCCATTATATAACTGTAGATAATGACATTTTATTGGATGCATTGTGTTCTGTTCTGGAGACTCAAGTTCTATGAGTAAACAGCTAAAAAAGAATTCAGTCCAGATGTGGACAACAAAAATGATGCAGCATCTAAATAAAATCTCACCTCATTAACCATGCCCTGCCACCTTAGTCTAGGCTTCAAGTTCTCTACGGGATGATGATTTGATCAGTCAAGTGAAAATATAAAATAGCTTACAGCTAGTGTGCCATGATTGTGATCCAACATATCTGAGAATTCATGTCAGCTTCTTAACGAGTCATACCTATGCAAACCTCTTGTGAAAGATACCAAAAGTAGATAGACTTCTGTGTTCCTATGTTATTAGCTAAACAAAATCTAATTCGTAACATAGATCCTAAGAAATTGATTACATAATAATTAGTATCCATAACAGGGTTACTTTAGCAAAGGAGAATAGTGTCCATCTGTAACCCCAGTGATCTCGTTTCAAATAGCACTCTGAGTGCCAACGAGCTACCTAGGAGGTAAGACTGACTGCCTTTGTCTACTTCGTCTTTTCCTAAAGGCAGGCAGTTTGTGATTTTCCCTGTGTACATTGCAGTAACATCCCAGGTACAGATATTAGATGCTGCAGGAAAAAGCTGTGTGATTAATGAGGAGGGAGCAAATACAGTACTTAAGGATGAATAGAGAAGTCAAAGATGTGCACCCAGACCTACAGTAAGAAGGTGTCACCCTGACTTTCGCCACCACGAGGGGATATGAATGGACCAAAGAAGGGATATAAGTAGAGCAATACCTTCAGGCAGCTTGGCTAGGCTAGCAGAGTTTACAGCAAGCTGAATGTGTACAATAACTGAGATAATCTACTCCAGCATAAAGAGGCCAGCACCACTAAACTAGAGTTGATAAGATTAAAAAAGGCAAACACTGGTTAGAAGGGTCTGTGAATAACAGAGTGATTAACTGCTTCTACTACTGCAGAACTGAAGTAGGCAAGACACTGAAGAGGAGCAAAGTCATTAAATAAAACAAGACGAATGGGAGAAAACATGTATGAGCAGCTGACGATAGAAATGCATCTATAGTTTACTAACTTTAAAACTTGCCAGTGTTTTATGGGTCTGAACACAGCAAAATAATCCTATCTGCCTATTGTTGTAGGAGGTGTATCCCCGGTGATACTGCCAGTTATTTGGGTTTATCAATCAAATCTAGCAGTGAGTGGCAGTCAAATCAACCACAAATACAGGAACATAAAATTTTATCCAGCTGAAAGGGGCAAAACAATGGACGAGTATAATGTTCTACAGATAAAAAGATATCTATATATGTCTATAAATATATATATATATGTGTGTGTGTGTGTGTGTGTGTGTGTATATATATATATATATATATATATATATATATATATGTATGTATATATATATATATATATATATATATATATATATATAATCCAAGTCTTGAGCACAACTTAGCATTTATTAGTCTAGAAATGTACTGAACAAGCTAAGAATGTAGTGAGTGATCATAACATCCTTTCAAGACAAAAAGGGTAGTCTTTGGCAATAAGAAAATGTGTCCTCAAACACCAATTCCCCTCACAGTGGCCTGTCCTCTTCCAAACTGAGTGACATAGCCACAGTGCTCCTTAGAAAACCTGACCATCAGCCATTTCTAGCATTCTAGACAGCTCACTGCTCCATTCCTGAGCCTTAGACTGGCCTAGGAAAGGGGAGATGAAAAGGGTGGGAGGCTTAGCAGCAACCATCCCAGTCATGACAGGAGACAGGGAGGGGATTCTTGCCTGCTACAACGAAAGCTGAGGTATGTACCCATAGACCAGTAACAAACACTAGTCCAAATCTATGAGCTTGAATGTCACTGCCATGTTGGCTAGTAACATTATAGGAACAGACAAGTGTTCCCCTCACAATGAAATGCAAGGACACCATACAGCAAGTGCAATTACTTTATTATTTATAAATGCGGTATTTTTGCTCATGAAACAAAGTCATCAGGAAGTTGGGTCATCAGTATCAATCTCAAAATTTTGTAACTCAACTTATAAACCAACATAATATCCCCTCCAAGGGCCCAAAGATCTGAACAGACCTACATACAAGCATGATAGAAAACCCATACCAGGTCATTTCTGTCCTATTTCAAACTGAATGGCGAAACCACTGTGCCCCCTTGGTAAACCTGAAAACTGGCCAAGTGCAGCATTCTAGATAACTTGCTGCCACATTCCTGAACCTTAGACTGAGCCATGAAAAGAAACTACTGAAAAAGGGAGGAAGTACCGCTCAGTGCCCTGCCACCCATCTGCAGGTTTAAGTAGCCTGCCCCCTCCCCGGCCTTGAACTTTAAAAGACAAACGTATGAAACAAAATGGATCAGTGAGGGAATACTAAACTGGGACTGTTGCAGCACAACTTCTTGGGTCAAAGTTCCCCAAGTACCCATTATAATCAAATACAAATATTGCAAGCCCAGCTTGAGACTACCATGCCATGAAAAAGGAGTCCAGGTTAAAGTTGCACAAGTCTCTGGCCCATGTTGTGGAAGCGGATGCCATCCTTGAGGTTCCATATTGATTTTGTCAGTGGTTACTATTATTTATAACCACAAAGCCTATATAAAAACCCTGTGGTCTAAGCATTTGTGAGTTGTTTCTAATTCCACAGACTTACACACCCCTCCAAAAATAATCTGGGAATTGATGATGACTCCACTAATCACATGCTGGGGTAAATCCCTAAATCTGTGAATATTGTGGACAGCAACCTGTGCTTTGGTCCGTTACCCATATCATTACTCACCCCTTGTCCCAAATCATACCATCAAACCTCTTACAGATAATGTTCCAAATGCAGGGTCCAAACCTAACAGTGAGCCTCCATATTGAACATTCACTGTAATGGCTGCCCAACAAAGGAATGACCCAAAGATCAAAATACATGAGTTACTTGAAAACAAAGCAATAAAGTCAGTACAGAATCCAAACATACCCAAACTGTGAAACAGCCCTTTATGATATAACTCATTCATTAAATCAGCAGAAGGGCCATCTCTAGCTAAATGCGAAGCTCGGTCCATACTGAAAGAGTGGGATGAGTAGTCATTACTTGGAAAGTTATCCATAGATGGGAATCTTACTCACTGGGTGGTGATAGTGTCCCATGAGGAAATACAAACACCAGCCTGTAGAGCTATGAAACCTGGGAAAGGCTACAGAGAGAACAAATCCTACAGAAGCCAGAGCGCAGGGGTAAAATTTCTATCCAGTGTCACCTATTGCTTCAAACCTTCGTGATCACGTTTTTGATCTAGTAGTACAAATCCAGAGCAGGTCATTAATAACAGACACTTCACTCCATTTTGAGACTGAAGAGTGCACCAATACAAAATGATACTGCATATAACCAGGTGAACAGGGTAACCTACAAATCATATGTGTACTAATCATTTGAAACTGCTTGAACTCCCAGCAGGATAGATCTCAACAAAGGTTTCCTAGTAAGTAACTCCAAGAAATCACTCAGTCCCCCCTAATGTGGTCTCAGCCTTATATCTGCCTGCTTACCAGTCAGTGCTTGGTAACATCCTGCAGCCCAGCTGCTCTAACTAGCAGGCTAAGTGTTGTTAAACGTACCTTAACTGTTCTGATGTTTCTCTCTCATTCCAAAATGAAGTCAAAAATTGTACTATTAAGTATTGCGACCAAAGTCTCTCTTCCTAAGGGAGAGTCAAGTGAAAGGATGAAAATGCCCAAAGAGATGACCCATATGTTCTTTTGATATTAGAAGCTCTAGAATTTCACCAGACCAAGTCAGCTACACTTCATAAATCATCCATAGGTCATGCATGATTTGAGTGGGCATATCCTGAACTCCAGGGGCCAGCTGTCAAAGCCTGGTTACCAGTAAACTGGGCGGACTTTCAGTATGGAAATTGTGAGCTCTGAGGCTATGTTCAGCAGAAGAAGACAGTGATATATAAGCTGTGGTAAACCATTAACCTCACTAATGACTGAATCTAAATAGACTTGGATGGATTTTTTTGATCAGAATACATAATACAGCCAGGTTGTCTAAATGAAAATAAAGCTTTCTGGTTGCAGAATTTATTCTCTCATAATACAACTGCTGCCTAAATGGACATAAGTCCTAAAAATGTAATATCTTTTTTTTTTCTCTCAGGGAGCCAGTTGGGTTGTCCATACATAGAATAAGTACTCATCCTATAACCCCCTGAAGCATTTGTAAACATCTGCAAAATATCAATTGTAACCTAATAATCTTTCCAAAATGACAACCCATTGAAGTCCTCCAAAAATGGGCAAGAAATGAAGATCTGCCTTCCCTCATTTGGATACCCTGACTGCTGCTGTTGGTCTCACCTCATACTATTAGCTATGGATCATGTTAATGATCTCTTTGGGGTCACTGGTCTACAAGCAAAATTGAGAAGACACAGGAGCCCCATCACTTACTTGACTCTGACTTTTTGGTTGACAAAAAAAATCTAATAGCCTACTTCAAACAATCCAGTTTTCTTTCTGGCAAAAGAAATGAGGAGGATGAGGATGCCACGTCCAATTCAAGACACAGAAAAAATGTGACTTAGCCATCTTTTCCATTTTACCACAGGCAAGTGGCACCCCCAGACATAGATACAACTCAAAGAATCTCATCAAACCTTTCTGTGTCCACTGTTCCCCTTCTGCAAGCATAAAATAGTCAAGATAGGATACTGCTCTCTGCCTAAGGGTCCTGTGTTCCCATTACCACAGCAATACCATGCTTAACTTTTTTTTGAAGGTGGCACATATGTGATAGTACAGCCTATGAACATTTTCATATCAAAACACAAATGCCAGTAAAAGCTACACACCCAGGAAGGGACAGTCTTGTTCACAGACCAAGAATAAACAAAAGGGTGACTTCACATCCAGTTTAGCATGGATCCTTGAACTGATGAATGTTCTATTTTGCATCATCTATGAATGGATACAGAGCTTTACTATCATATATGACAGAAAACCCCATTCTGGAATGATAGGTGATAAATTAAATGAAATTCACTTTACATATTTTTTAGAAAAAGACCCAGGGGGATTTTCTAAAGGATTCAAATGGAGGAACTGAAAGGGGCCTGCATTCTACTCTCATATATTTCTTTGTCCAATAATTCCTTCACCATACCCTTATTTCCTTGAATTGACTGTAGGTTCTTGCAAAGGAAGCTTTGATGGATGCACTTGATCTTTTATAGGAAACCCTGAAGTGAAACCTTGCAACAAGTCTTGTGTGGCCTGTTGATCATAATGATCTTCTAAGAGGGCAGCTAAATTGTCAGGACTGATGGGAGAAGTGCATGTCATGAAGAGAGTTTAAATCCTTAAATCCCTGAAAAGAAGTCTTATCCTCTCTGCCTGATTTGATGGAACACCTCATTGCTCATTGTCCACAGCACTATCAAATCTATGCTCTTTTCGGTCATCCTTGGACCTACATCTGGTGTATGAGTGCCGGCCTAACCCCCACTGTAAGAACAAATGAGAGAAAATTGGCAAGGAGAACAAAGCACATTTCCTTGTGTTAAAAGCCCAACAGGGCTTGAGTTTGGGTCCTATCTGTTCCTCACTACTCCACAAAGGTATCCTTGGTCTTCCAGCCATCCCTCCTTACCACATATCAGTATGCTGCTTCGCCCTCTTATGAGACTTTTTCATTACCTTGTGGGTACAGAATTTGTGATCTTACCAAAACCAAGGCAAATCTTATCCCATGCTTTGGGCTTCATGCAGCACTAAGAAATAAGTTAACAAGGGCAAAGCTTGGGAGGGTGTCCTTTCAATTACAACATCCATATAAAGTACAGTGACCCCTACTAAATGATCCCAAGCTTTTGATTTAAATTTGCTTTGTTGTCTCTGGCACACAGCAGCTAATCATGCAACTAGGTCCTTGGTCTGAGGTGTATCTGATTCCAAAATACAGTGAATCCCCTTAATATTGACAAGAAGAAAAATGTCCACGAATTCCTCCCACCAACATTTTTTTTTACTAAAGGGGAATGTGAGATGTGAGGGCTATATTCTGTTGGTTTAGATAAAGATTTGGGGCTTCTGTTAAGGCCTGCTTGACCTCTGGTGCACTCAAGGGACACACATTCCCAATGATCACTAATTAACAGCTAAAGATAGGTGGGAAAATGCTATATCACTGTAACCCATACCCCTCAATATTCCCATCACTATCCACGACCAAGCCTCAGAAGAATCAGGCAACTCCTTATTGATAAAGTCAAATAGCCTGGACCGCTCTTGCTAACTGAGAACTTCAATAAAACATTCTAAATATTCACCTACAGACTGACTTTGAAGGCCACCCAAAGTTGGCTGGATGAGCCATGGCTCATTAGCTGGTGGACACAGTTCATTAAGTACACATAGTTGTGTAAACAACCATGGCTGTTATCAAAACCTGTAAGCATACCAAATACAAACACCGGTAGATTGTAAAAAAACCCACTCTCTTATCGCACATGCTGAGTGCAAAAAACACACAAATACCAGTTTTGCCGATTACCTCAGCTTGTTAGTAAATCTGCATCCACTATTAACCCCATGTGTAAAAGTCACAAGCTCATATCTGTATCCTCACTAGTCAGACAAGACCATAAAGCTGTCTCCTTTGAAGTAAAAATGAAGCATGGGAACCAGGTAACCATGGGAATGTTTACAAATTATTCCAAGGCAAATTTCCTACTTCTAAGTGACACCCTGGCAAAATTTCAACCCCCCCCCCCAAATCCAGGGAACACCGCTGCCCACCTAAGTCATTCACAAGAATCCTCTACAATCATGTATACAGCTTATGCAGGCTGCTGTTCCTACCCAAAATAAATTCATTAACAACTCAAACAGCAAGCTACCCTGGTGGAATTTCAACATCAATAATTCTATAACAAAAGGAAGAAAATCCTGGCCTAAAATCTGAAATGCAATGCCCAGCAAGATAATAACTCACCCAACAAACTAAGAAACCAAAGCCAAATCTGAGGTAAAATTAGCTCCCCCACCCCCACGCTAAGGACAACCACAAGCCATTTTTCACTTGTGCCCGAAACCTCAAAGGGATATAAGCAACAGTGTGCCAAACTAATTGTAAATGGAGCCATATATACTGAGTCTGAAGACAAAGCAAACCTACTGTCAGCTGTCAGATTCAGCTCGTTTTATCCCACTTTCTTCCCCAGACACCTCTCTAGAAGTACTCCCCATAGCTTTCCCAACTATTACCAGTGAACAGGACCTAAATGCATTCTGCAAGGCAAAAAACAGTGTACCAACGGAACCTGATAATAATATCCCAGGATGCCTGCTTAAAGGCATGAAACATAACCTTTTGGAGTCTGTAAAAGCACTATTCTGTCATAACATCCAAATAGGCTTAGTGCCAAGCATATGGAGGACTGCAGCTCTTATCCCACTACACAAGAGTGGGCCGTCCATGGACCCAATAATTGCTGAACCATGAGCCTGACTAGCCCCACATGCAAGAATTATTATGGACTTGATAAATAATGACAGAAAACCTTCAGATGCTGGATCCAATTCAGTTTAGTTTTGTCAAGGGAAGGTCATGCCTACACAACCAGGTGAACTTCTTCAAGAAGGTCACCAAAGCAATGGATGAGGACAAAATGGTTCATACCGCCTTCCTCAACCTGCCCACAGTATACAGTACAATTCTCCACTTGGGCATTGTAGACAAGCTCACTTAATTAGGTATTAACCCCACATCACCCACTGAATAGCTAGCTGGCTCACAGATAGGACCCAAGAAGTTAACTCATTGACACCTATATGGTGTGGAATTTCACACCTCTTGCAGCATACACGCATCTTTCATTCCAGAGCATTTTATGAAAAATAAACTTAAAAAGCATAAGATAAACAAATATAAACATTTTGTGAACAAGAAAAGCTATTAAAACTGTTCAAATAGTAATGTTATTAGTCAGAAGTATTCATTACAGTGATAATAGTTGATGAGGTCATAGTCTTTTCCATAAATAGTGTAATACATTATAATGCACAAAACCCAAATTTTTTTGTAAACTTTCACAAAGAAATTTACGTATCTTGAAAACTATACAACCTAGTCATATATTGTTAGAACATTTTTGTTAATCAGATAGTAGCTTTCATATGACAACAATAAAGTCCTCTATAACAGCATGTTTATGGAGATATTTACACAAATATGAAAACATTTGCTTGACTGTATAATTAGCAAAACAAGTAACACTGGATATCTCTCAAGATGTGCAACTTACATTGCAAATATCGGACAGCTTTCTTCAACAACATCTAAGGTTTCACTTAATGTCATACAATAGTTTGTAAGTCGCACTGTTTTAGAAGTATGAAATATAAATGGAAATATTGCTTATTTTCATAATTACTAGCCAACAGCTAGCAATCTTTCCAGAGTAGTGTGACATAAACTAGCATTGGTAATGAACTGTCCTTTCTCCCACATTGCTGTTTCAGACCATACACCTCAATAACACATAGGGGGCTCATTTCTGAAAATATAAACATAAATTTTAAAATATGAACAATAAGTTGCAAACAAAGACATCTTAGATTAACAATTTTAGTGTGATTTTGTTAATAGCTCCTTGCCCTAATACTGCCTTTTATTAGCAGGTTAGTCACCTAGTTAGAAAATCACAGCCAAAAACAAAAAACATATTTTTCTGAGCATATCTTGAACTTTTCCGCATTACTAACATCTATGTTTCACAGTAAATGGTGGTTATTATTTTTTAATTTGCTATACCCCAAATGCCCTGAATCGGGCCTGCCACTGGTAACATAATTTTCTTTTACCTGAGGGACAGAGAGAAATCCCTATGGTTCATAGCTTCATAGGAGATTACTATGCTAATGGCTTAAGAGCCCTTACAAGCCTAGTCATTATTACAAGAATTTTACCAGATTTTCAGTCCCTGAGGACTAGAGAATGGCTTAGGTTTATGCATATGCTTATGAGAATTTTACAGACTACCCAAGTCCATAAGGGACATGATCACCACCCCAGGAGTAAATTTATGATTGATTGATCCACAAATTGATCTGATCCAAAATGCATTTGAAGAGGGTTGGGGAAGAGCTCTGCATTACATGAATAGGAAGCCTCTTCCAGAGAAAGGTAATGTCTGAAACATCTCTCTCTTCAGCATGTTTTGTTTATTTCACAGACCAGGTTTAAATCCCTGGATCAGGTGACCCTTGTGCAGTTTTCTTCCCAGTATGTAACAGTGCCATCACAACTGGATTTGGGAGTGACTTGTAAGTTAGGCATAGATCACCTCTTAAGAGTCAGTAGGAGACAGAGTTAAGGGATAGGACTTTGTCTATTCTCATAGGATATGCTCTTTATGACATGTAATTTTTTTTGCTTTTTTTAAGGAGCCTCTGAAGCCACTCCCCACTCCAGCTGTTTCAAGTGCTGGTCAAGTATGTGCTAAAAGGTGCAATGTAGTTGATTATTGGTCTGATGAAGGCCAAGTACAGCGAGACTATGACTTCCCTGGGTCTGGATGCCATGCCTTTACTTATAAACTGTGTCACATAGAAGGACTTACTCACCACTGTGTACACACGTCAGTCAAAGTTCTAGCTACTATCGATCTGTGTACCTAGAGCTCTCACCTCTGAGTCCACTCTTAGGAGTGTGTTACTAATGCTGTAATTTGCAGATGTATTTGACTTCACAAAGGGAGTGGCTCTGGCACCAGTCATTTGTCTGAGTCAGACCCTTCTGAAGAATATCTACATCACTGGAGAATTCAGTGATTGCTTCCAACTTGTCATTAACAAACTTTGTCACCCAAAGGCTTTCGACATTTGCCTTGACTTTAGAGTAGTATATTCCAAACAGGAGAGGTTCCAGCACTGAGCCCTGTGGCCCATCACTAGTAACTCGCCTTTTGATGGATCTGGATTCACTCATTCTAACAGCATGTGTCCTGTTCGTGAGCAATTTGGCTGTCCATCTGGTGATGTAGGGATTTATTCCCAGTTTTGTGAGTTTATCTATAATACTCAAGTGAGTAATTGTGTCAAGTGCCTTATCCAGGTCAAGGTAGGTAGTATGCACTATTTTACCCTTATTTATGGCCCTAGTAACTTTCTCAAAGAAGTCCACCCAACTGAGCAGGCATGACCTGCCCTTAACAAAGTCAAACTGCATTGGGTCCAGTATTTAGGTCCTGTTTCAAGCTATTTAAGAGGCATCCTGAGATCTTGCTGGCACACCGAAGTTGTGTTTTTAGCTTTAGAGAGCCCAGTGGTCACCTGCATTTTTTGGTAAAAACTGGTAGAGGAATGGTGGAAGGTATTCTTTGGGGGTAACCGGAGTTGATGGGGAGGTGAAATTTGAGCTGAATTTATCAGCCACCAAATTTGCTATATCATCTGGTTGGCTATAGATGATGCCATCTACAACTAATTCTGCACATTGCTGGGTGTTACCTTAAGACTGTGGGCATAACTGAAAAATCCTTCATGGTTATCCTTAGCTTGGGGGGCAATTTTGTCTGAAAATTTGCTTTTGAAGACTTGATTAGCTGTCTGGTTTGCTTGTTTAGACTAATGAGGGAGTTTTTGCACCATTGTCCACATTCTCTCTTCTAAACTGGATTTTCTTTTGTTGTACAACTGATTTATACCAGGGGTCCACCAGAGTAGCTTGTTTTTCTCATTTGTCATTGGCTTATTTCAATCTGGTACTGCTGTTTTTACGTAGATGTTTATGTGGTCATACAGGGTTTTTGTGTACACCTCTCTATAGGCTTCTGTGTTTTCTGGGTATGAGGGAGCTTGGGAACTAGCTATGCCGTCACTTAATAGGAGGGAGGTTGCTTTAGAAAACTTCTTAAAGGTTTTGGGGTTGGATGGGGTATCTAGTTTCATATGTATTTAAAGGAGACCAATTTGTAATCTAATCTAACCAGTGAGGACATTACACTCGGTGGGGGGGTGCAATGCTGTCAAACATTTGTGAGTACTAGGTTCAGGATATTTGTACCCCTAGTGGGAGTGCAGAATAGCTGCTCAAGAGCATTTGCTTTGACACAGTCTAGAAATCTTTGAGTCTGCATGTTAGTGGTCAGGTATGCTTCCCAGGTAATGGAGGGATAGTTTAAATCATCCATGAGTATGGTATTAGGCTGAATGGTAAATGATTCTAGTAAATTCAGGTATAGTATATGGGTTTACTAATTCATGGTGAGGAATCTGTAGCTAGCAGTGATATGTTAATGGAGTAGCTCAAGCATGTCATATTCATACCGCTCAACCTCTTAGAGCAAAAAATATGGATCAAGCCTAAAATGATGGGGGGACAAATAGGGACAGATTTTAAATATTGCTCTTACAAACTTAGGAATTTGATAGAATGATAGGTTTTGCATTAGCATGGATTTTCTGAAGGATGTGGAGTCTTAAATTCAAATATTTGTCATTATTTAATGACTTCAATCATCAGCTGTTTGCCAGAAAAGTACAGATTTTAGGAGGAACACACCAGAAATGGGAAGCAAAAATCTGGGCATTCTGTGAAAATCTGTACAGTTGAGAAGTATGGTCATATTGTTTGACCAATCTTGAAGCATGCTTAACCTTTATGTAGATGGATACACCTCCACCTTTTGCCCACTCATGTGCAGTGGATGATCGGAACATGTGAAAGGTATTACAGTCATGCACCACTGGAATGCTTTCCATGGGTTTGAACGATGTTTCAGTAGCTGCACAAATGTAAGCATTCTCCAGGGTGAGGAGTGCTTCTGGGAAGTGCAGTTTCTTAATGAGACTCCTAGCATTGACCAGTAATACGTCTAGCTTATCTTGAGTAGACTTTCCTCTGTTGGAAAGTTTGTCTGTTTGGCAATGCCTAAAAAAGGCACAATAGGGGTGGATATTTTTAGCCAATATCTAAAAGCATAGTGGTGACAGGGAAAGACCATTCCTAGCAAATCAGTTTACCTTGTCAATCACATCCTCCCAAGCTGACAAACATTGCCCTTCCTTAGAATGGCTCCAGTAGCTAAGTCAATAATTAGTCAATCATTTTCTGTTGTTGTTGTGGCATCATCCTTGGAGAAGGTAGAATGCTACTCAGTGGTAGGCTCACACCTGTCTGTGACACACATTCTGAGACCTCAATCATGTCTCTCTTCATATAGTTCAGGGAGGTACATCTCTCATTTACACCCACATGGACTATGACTGAGAGACACTGGTACTTGAGGTTTAGTGACCTGAGTGCTTGCATAATCTGGTGAATTCTGGCCTCTGACAGGCAACTAACCTTCTCCTTGCCCAGCCTGGTGAGAAGGACATCAGTGTGTCTTACAATGGAGTCTCCTATGACCAAAATATTGGGCTGTATGATGCTGTGCCTTATGTGCTTGGCACCTGAGAAACAATGAGATGTGGTTTTGTGTGTTGTGGTGGGAGTTGTCTTGTTTGTGTGCATGCAGAATTTCTGAGGACTGTATTTGAGAAGCATTTGTGGTTTAGATACGTTACATTTGAACACCTCCACATTTGTGGATCTGTGTGTCTAGTCTTTTGCAAGTGCAGTGAGTGTTGTGTATGTCACTAACAACCTGTTTGGCATTTTTTGTATCTGTATGTGACAATCTTGCCACCAGTGGCATTGTCTAACTACATTTCTTCACGCTGTATTTGTCGGTTTCAGAATTAAGTGTCTGTTTATGTACATGAGGCAACTGCCATATTGCCTCAGGATGCCCATGTCCATGGAGCTAGATGCAGCAGTGGCAATAAAGTACCACTCTATGGTTGCAGGCCCTTAATGTATGCTTTACAAGGGAAAATAATGGGGGGGGGGGTAAAACTGGACAAAGAATGGGTGCTTGCTTAGTGTAATCTAGTCTAACCTGCCCAGTGAGCAAATCAGTTGCTCTTTGATCAGCAATAACTCTGAGTGCTGTAATAATGTAATCTACAGCTAACTAAATGTGGCAATGATGCTTAATGTGCAAACCAGTTGCTCCTTGAGTAGTGCTGGACTTCGGAAAATTTCAGAGGTAGTTTTCATAGGGAAAGTGCAACTTCTAGTGATTACATATATACAGGGAACCATTAACTGCTGCTGAGTGAAGAGCAGCATCGGGTAAATGTGAGGCTTAAATACAAGCAGAAAAAGCAAGTTTTAAACTAAGCGAGTCAGGTAGGCACACAATAAGCTTTCCACCAGCAATTCCCAGCTCATATAGGTGAAATCATCTCTCTCCTGCCACAGGAGTTCAGACTTTGACCCTCTTATAGGTTCATAGGTGTGTACTAGGCTAATGGCCCTGGGACCTTTACAAGCCTAGCCCATAAAAGTGCCCTGGAATTCTGCCACCCGTCATTAGTTCCCACTGCCTCTATCAAGTAGAGCCACTGGAGTGATCCCCAGGGTGAACTTTATTTCCCATTCACTCGTCAAAATTTCTCTTGAAGAGGGCTAGTGAGGTGCTCTGCTTGACATGTATGGGAAGTCTATTCCAGAGCATGGGCAGTCTCTGGGTTATGAACCTGTCCCTCCAGCATGATCTGTTGATTGTGGTAATGAGGTTGAGGTCTCTGGATCGTGTGATGCGGAGAGATTGGGATTTCTTTAGATGTAGCATTTCTAACAGAGCTGGGTCAGACATGGCTTTGTAAGTCAAGCAGAGATTGCCTCTTAGTAGATGATATGAGACAGAGAATAGCTGGAGTTTTTTGAGTCTGTCCTTGTAGGACATGTGTTTAAGGCCTAGGATCCTCTTTGTGAGGTACTTTTGTGGCCTCGCTAGCTGTTTCAGGTGTCTAGTGAGGTACATGCCAAATGGGGCATTATACTCTCTGATTGGTGTAATGAGGGAAGAGTAGAGAGAAATGATGGCCTCTTTCTTCCTGGATACAAAACCCTTGGTAATGAGATGTGCCACATAGAAGGACTTTCTGACCACAGTGGCAATGCGGTGGTCGAAGGAGAGGTTGCTGTCAACCTGTGTCCCCAGATCTCTTACAACATCTTCAGTATTCAGTGGGCTCCCATCGATGTGGTAATTAGTGGGAACTGAGTTTTTCCTAAAGGGAATGACGATGCATTTTTTGTCATTAAGCTTAAGGCCATGGTTTTGACACCAGTCATTGGTCTCAGTGAGGCCTTTCTGTAGGATGTCTGCATCACTTGGGGAGTTAATAATGGATCCCAGCTTGCAGTCATCTGCGAATTTTGTCAGCCAGAGGCCCTCTGTGTTGGCCTGGACTTCTGAGAAGTAGATGCCAAACAGGAGAGGACACAGGATCAATCCCTGTGGTACTCCACTTGTGACTTGTCGGCAGTCTGACTTGGAGTCCACTACTTTCACACCGTGGGTTCTATCTGTGAGCCAATTCTCAACCCACCTTATGATATAGGGGTTGATGCCTAGTTTATCAATAATTCCTGAGTGAGGAATGGTATCAAAGGCCTTGGCCAGATCGAGGTAGGCTGTATGAACTACCTTACCTTCATCCACTACTCTAGTGACTGACTCAGAGAAGTCAACCAGGTTGAGCAGGCATGATCTACCTTTCACAAAACCAGATTGCATGGGATCTAGAGTTTGGAGGTTCACTATATCATTGTTAATTAGGTCCATGATGATGCGCTTACATATCAGACTCGTCAGGTTAATGGGGCAATAAATTTCCAGGGTCTGTAGTCACTCCTCCTTTATGGAGAGGGATGACGGTAGCCGTGCGCCATTCGATAAGGACAAAGCCTTAGGTGAGGCTGTGAGTGAACAAAGCACACAGATGTGTTGCCAGTTCACTTTGTAATTCATGCAGAACACAGCCAGGGATATTGTTGGGTCCCATGGAAGCTGCATTCTTGGCCTTGGACAATGCAGATTTAACCTGTGCTGCAGTAATGATGGATGCCTAGCATTCTTCCAGTATTGAGATTGGTCCTTTAGGGGGGAGGGATGGGTAAAGTTGACACTGAATCTGTCGGCCAGTATGTTGGCAATATCTGTTGGCTCAGAATAGGAGGTACCATTGTGCAGTAACTCAGAGCAAATCTGGGTATTGCGATGGAGATTCTTGATATAACTATAGAAGGCTTTATTTTTATTTTTAGTGTCTGCCACAATTCTGCCTTCATAGCTGGCTTTGGAGGTTTTTATGAGGGATCTCAACTTTTTGTTGAGGCTAATAACATAATTTTTCCAGTCTTGGCACTTCACCTTTTTCTGCAACAGTTTCTTCCTTCTCTTAATGTAAAATGACTGGTTTGGAGCCCAACTGTTGGGGAACCACAAAAATAGATGCCTACAAGTACCGAAAACAATAGATACAGTATATTTAGTGTTACAAATGCAGAACAGCAGCTCTTATAGCAGTAGAAAAATGCAAATTAAAACTCTAAGCAAGTGCAAGAAAAACAATAAATAGCACAGAAGTCCTTGAGAGTATAATGAAAGCAATCAATACAAGTGTAAAATAATACTTGACTTTGTTTTTCTTGCCAAGGATGGCTTCTGATGCAAGCAGAATCTCTCAAACTCTCGGACATCATCGCCAAACGATGCGCAGCTCTGAATAACTGAGCCAAGACTCATGCAATCACAAGGTTTATTTACATCTATGAAGAGAGGATCATTTACTGTGGTTTTCTCTCTCAGCTTACAGCAGTACTGTGACTACCTTCTTTTAACTGTCAGCATCAAGCTGCATTTTTAGTTACTTTGGTTCTTTTGATTTTTATTACTGGTCATTTCTAATACAGCATTGTAATGAAGGTTTGAATAACTGGCTTGAAAATGAAGTTGAGTTAATTGTTCTTTTCAAAGTAACAACTAAAAATTAATGTTTAAGTGTGAGAAATCTGACCCTTCTGATTAATTGCTGTTACCTGGCTGATTTGGTTTGTGTTTCGTTGTAGCTAGTCTTTATTAATCTTCCTTCCGTAACTCACTGACTCGTCTCAACAAAACTCTTTATGAAATGCAAAAGTACTGTAAAAAAACATACAAAGAAACATACTTTTACAGTAGATCCAGTGTAGAAAAAAATGCAAAATCAAATTTTGATATAAAATAAGAACAGTAAAATAGTATTTTCTTTCTTTGTGGCACTTACGAGTTGTAATAAATGGAATGAAAACTAATTTGTAATGAGAGAAAATAATGTGTGTGTTTTCTTGTTCATTTCCATTTGAAAACTAAGCTTGAAAGCCTTGCTTGTTTTCATTCTCCAGGCTGCTCTATCTGAGGTGTGATGCTGGTAGTCTGTGACTGATGAAGCCCTCTCCTGCAACTCATTCCTTAGGCTTCTTTTCTCCTTACAACATGGTCTCAGTATTGTGTAGGTACCAGAAACCTGCTTGTACTTTTTAAAACTTTCATTTCCTTGCCTTGGAATCAAAGAAAGGGAAAGCCCACCTATTTTTTTAAGTTTAACTTCTCCCATACTTTGCAGAGAAATTTTTCACCGCATGTGACAAATGGCATGACATACCATAGATGCAGATAAATCTGTAGTTTACCCTATCAGGTACTGTTGTCAATCTTAGAGGCATGATTAATCTTGCTAATGTCAGGAGCACAACAGCTGCTATAAAAAAGAAAGCTGTGGAACTGTTTTCCACTGTTTTTTATTGTGTGGAGAGGAAGAGAGCCGTATCCTTTGTCAGGTGTCTGGTTTTATTTTTACATTTCAGGGGTTATAGGCACTTGTCACCTCTTCTGACAAATTTACATAGTCAGCATCACAGTATTGAAATGCTAAGCTTTAAATGTTGGTTATTTATAATAGTTTATAGATTAAGGTAACTTAAATGTAGTATCTGAGATTTCTGTGACATTTATGAAAAAGTCAGAAAATTTTTTTCTTGTAAACTATAAACACATTTATCATTGTCAAGCCCCCTAACAAAACACAGGAAAGAACTTCAGAAAGAGAAACAGGTGGCAACCCTATTGACTATATACACTGATACCGTGCATAAAAAGGTCTTTTATGCTTTTTTGTGACACCCTTCCGGGGGGGGGGGGGGTGCATATTTAGTACACACAGATCCTTGGTAAGAGATCCCCGCTGACTGAGTCAGTCCTTACAGTGCTAGAGTGTATGATCATTTTCGAGTCCATAAAGGAAATATGACCATTGACGGCAACAGTAATAAACAGCTGACTTTACTTTAACATACGTTTACTATGTGCTCTTGCATTAAAAACATAAAAAAATTAAGAAAAGGAAATCAGAAGTACTTAACTGTGTCTGCCTGACTGTGTTGTGCATACATATATATCATGTCCTAGTGTATATCTATCTATATAAAGTACATGTGTCTAGCACACATCTTACATGTATGTACAAAAACATATGAATGTGCATGTATGTGAATAATGAAGAAATGAATTATATGCCTGTATATGTACTTCCTGTCCTTTAAATAAAAACAAATCAAAATGGAATTTTTTTGTAACTGTGTGTGTCTACTCATACACACACAGATCATCATCATCGTCATCAACTTTTGGCTGTTCCCGTTAGGGGTCGCCACAGCGGATCATCTGTTTCCATTTCTTCCTGTCCTCTGCATCATGCTCTTTCACACCAATTGCCTGCATGTCCTCTGTCACCACATCCATAAACCTCATCTTAGGCCTTCCTCTTTTCCTCTTACCTAGCAGCTCCATCCTTAGCATTCTTTTCCCAATATACCCTGCATCCCTCCTCAGCACATGTCCAAACCAACGCAATCTCGCCTCTCTTGCTTTGTCTCCAAACTGTCTAACCTGAGCTGACCCTGTAATATACTGATTCCTAATCCTGTCCATCCTAGTCACACCCAGTGCAAATCTTAACATCTTTAACTCTGCCACATCCAGCTCTGACTCCTGCCTTTTCGACAATGCTACCGTATCCAACCCATATAACATAGCTGGTCTCACTACCCTCTTGTAGAACTTCCCTTTCACTCTTATCGGTACCCGTCTGTCGCAAATCACTCCTAACACTCTTCTCCACCCATTCCACCCTGCCTGTTCTCTCTTCTTCACCTCTCTTCCATACTCACCATTACTCTGAACTGTTGATCCCAAGTACTTAAACTCATCCACTTTTACCAACTCTACTCCCTGCATCCTCACCATTTCTCTACCCTCCCTCTCATTTACACACATATATTCTGTTTTAGCCCTGCTGACCTTCATTCCTCTCCTCTCTAAAGCATATCTCCACCTCTCCAGGGTCTCATCAACCTGGTCCCTACTCTCACTACATATCACAATGTCATCTGCAAACATCATAGTCCACGGGACCTCCTGTCTAATCTCATCTGTCAACCTGTCCATCACCACTGCAAATAAGAAAGGGCTCATAGCTGATCCTTGATGTAATCCCACCTCCACCTTAAATGTATCTGTCACTCCCACCGCAGTCCTCACCAATGTCGCACTACCCTTGTACATATCCTGTACCACTCTTACATACTTCTCTGCCACTCCAGACTTCCTCATACAATACCCCAACTCCTCTCTAGGCACCCTGTCATATGCTTTCTCTAAATCCACAAAGACACAATGCAACTCCTTCTGACCTTCTCTGTATTTCTCCAACAACACTCTCAAAGCAAATAATACACACACAGATATATATATATATATATATATATATATATATATATATATATATATATATACACACACATCCATATCTGTCTATATATATATATATATATATATATACACACACACACATCCATATCTGTCTATATATATATATATATATATATATATATATATATATATATATATATATATATATATAGGGGGAGAGATGTAGGGGTGTAATTTCATTCAATAAAATTACGTTTCTGTGAACCATAATTTCACGACCCCTTTTTCCTGAAAGTGCATTTATTCAAAGATGCACTTTCACGAAAAAGCAACTCAACAAAAACCACAAAAAAAAAACAAGACAACACTAACCACAAGCCCCCCTGCACACCCCTGCTACTTATATATTCTCAGTCTGAGATCTCACACACACACATATACGCGCACAAGCATAATTGCAATGTTGTTGATGATTGTGCTAGAAAGTTAAATAGATTTTTGCCAGCTTGTTACTCTTGTAGTACAATGCCCCCCCCCCCACACACACACACACACACACATGCAAAAGCCATAATGATACTAGTTTTATATTGATTTCATCAAACAGCAATACATTTTTCAACACTGGTGCTGCCATATCAGATTGCTGACTATTCAGCAGTCATCAAACAGCACCAGGAATAAGTCACTTTTATTTACCTCAGTAAGAGTAATGCATACCTGTCACTGCCCATAATTTCAGAGAATGTCCCTGCTTTTCCCTCATAATTTTAATCTGTCCCTCATGACAAGTCTTATTTGCTGGTAAATCATTCGGGATTACAGACGGTTAATAAATCCAGACATTAGAGTTTCATACATTTTTTTGTCCAGAAAATGCATGTTGATGCGAAATGTATTAATCTGTTAACTTTTTAGGTGAATTAGAGTAATATTTAAAAGTGTTTCTGATTTTGAGCCTTTATTCTCTATTATTTTTTTACTTTGCCCAGAATTCTTGAACAAAGATGTTGAGAGTTGTAGTATATAGTGTTCTGTCAATATTTATAAATCTCCCTGAAACAGAAAACCATCCCTGAAAATCAGGTGCATCATCTCTTCTTAAAATCCAAGATAAGTGCTGAGATCAGTCACTCTGAGCTGCTGACCTCTAGTGTTTAACTTGTTCATGTTCATTCATTGATTATCAGCCTGATCTTAACCACGTCATATCAGAACCTTTTTTTTGGATAAAGCATCTAGTCAGAAAATTAATAATCTTTTTTTTTTTCTTCTCATTTTCCCCCAACAATCAGCAGCATATCTGGGGCCCCTACACAGTCAATGATTGAGGGGCCCCTTGCAGCCACAGGTACTGCAGGTACCTAAAGTTGGCTACAATTTTAGTTTTAGAGGAGGGAATGCTTGTCACCAAGATTTAACTAAGTCAAGGGCACTATGTCAGCAGTAAAATATTTAATGAAATTCTGATGCCTGTAACTTGACAAAACACTATTTCTAAACCCAGAGATATGTTTAAATTGTAAAGGAGATATAAATAAGAGTTATTACTTACCTGGTTTATATATACACAAGATTGCTGTACTAGCTTTTCTTTGTTTGATAAACACGTAAAAATATATCAAAATAAAATAAAAAGACTTACCCAGCGACTGCAGGGCTCACTGGTGCCTAAAGCCGGCTATATCTACATGTCCCAAATCTTTTTCACCATACTAGTTATTAGGCTCAACTGCAGTGGTGGTTCCATTCCAAAATGTGTAGGTTTAGTATGTTTTCATACAATATTAGGACAGCAAGAGTGATGCAAATATAATTATCCCTCCACTTTTTTTCTTTTGTGAAGCCATAAAACATTTACTTCCTTCTTCCTAGTCACTTAGAGGACAGTAATATCTTAGAGCGCTGTGAGTTGTGCAATATAGGTACATGCAATTTATTATTTATAATAAAGTTAATATAGTAGAGGTAAGCATTATTAATGTATACATTCTAGTAAATGTTGTTTAATGTTTTACTTATTCACTGTCATGCATTTCTTTGTATTGCTAAGTGCATTTATTACTTGTTATTATGTCTGCCAATGTAGACTGAGTTGTGACTGAAAAGAGTCCTGGGACCAGTTCACTTTCCTGATTACTAAGGTGTAAATAAATACAAAACAAAACAAAAAGAGAATGAACATGACAGAAATAATTAAGGAACTAGTAAAGCACAATTTAATTCTGCATTATTCCTGAGAGAGAGAAAAAAAACTTCCCACTGAAGGCATTAGAAGTAGCAGGCAGACTTACTTTGGAGTCCTTTCAAATACTACTTGTTACCTATACATGATACAGCAAGGATAAGTTATGCAGTGAGAACTTTCACACCGAGGTATGAGAGTGTGGGAGAAGGTCTGTCACTTTTTTTGAACTACAAAGAAATCCCTTTACAAAATCCTGCTATTTTCCTACCTTCTTTTGCTGGAAGTAGCTAACAGCTATTTATAGCATAGAACAAGCTCTGACAGACACATAAATGAGGCTCAATCCGAGAAAAATAGAAGTAGCTCTATTACATAAAGTGTTTTAGATGATAGTGCTTAATAGTCCTGCCATTCTAGCTTAATGGCATGGAAAATCAACACCACTTCCATATTTCAAGCATGACTCATATAAAGAGGACTTGAAATGGATTCTGGGAAGAAAGAATATAAGCAAGAAAACAAGATCACATTACTAAGGCAGGCCCTATCATCCACAATTTTGTGGAAAACACTTTAAAATTGTAAACAAAGCACTTGGAGTGATTTTGAGACATTAAAATAGCTCAGAAAACAAAGATACAATAAAAAGTTAAAATGTGAAGTTTTCCTGTGCTTTCTTAATGGCTCTGTAGTTGGAATCAGTGGCCTAAACCACTTACTCTGCCCCTCTTAGTAGCCTTCATGATATAACAGATGACAAGACAAATGCAGGAAAGAAAAGCAAACAGAAATAAAACAAATGGAATAATTATTTAATGATGCTTTTTCCGTATGTGACATGTTTAGTGTTTGACTGCAAATGAAGAAAATCACTTTTTGAAAAGAAAGACTTGACATCTGGATGCAGTTATCCTTTAAAGAAGCCAGACACAAAAAACTTCTGGGCATCATAAAGCAGTATGGGTGTGAAGTGGAAGTATACAAAAAGGAATTATAGGCTTGACTGAGTTAAGACAGAGGAATCTACCTCCACAAAAAGGCCTGTCACTAGTGGAGTCCTTTATGGCTCAGTGCTGGGGCTGCTCCTATTTGGCATCTACTTCTCTGAAGTCAAGGATAGCATCAAAGGGTCCTGGCTAACCAAATTTGTAAATAGGTTCATAGGTTCATAGGTTTATACTAGGCTATCTGCCCTAAGGCATTTATAAGCCTAGCCCAAATTATTGTGGCTTACGCCACCCCTTATATGAAAAAATACTGTGCCCATTAGTTTGTTGTGCCTCTGTCCAGCAGTGACACAGAGATGATTCCTGGGGTAAACCTATGATCTCCCATCCACAGGTCTAGATTTCTCTTGAACAGAGTCAGCGAGGTGCTCTGCCTCACATGGACCGGGATTTTATTCCACAGCATAGGGAGTCTCTGAGTGATAAATCTATCCCTCCAGCACGCCCTATTTATATCCGTGCTAAGGTTTAAGTCGCTTGCTCTAGTGGTTTTGGTGGATTTGGATTTTTTGAGGTGGAGCATGTCCATTAATTCCGGGTTGGACATGGCCTTGTATGTCAGGCACATGTCACCTCTGAGCAGACGGTATGCGACTGAATAGAGCTGGAGTTTCTTCAATCTGGCAGCATATGACAGATTTTGGAGTCCCTTTATCCTTTTGGTGAGGAACTTTTGGGGTCTCTCCAATTGCTGCAGATGTCGGGTGAGATACATCCCGAATGGGGCATTGTACTCGATCATTGGTCTGATAAGTGAATAGTACAGGGTAACAATGACCTCACTAGATCTGGATGTGAATCCCTTCATGATCAGGTGGGCAATGTAGAAGGTCTTTCTAACCACTTTAGCAATGTGAGTGTCAAAAGAAAGGCCACTGTCAACCTGGGTCCCCAGGTCCCTGATAACCTCTTCCGTGCTTAGTGGATTGCCACCTATATGGTAGCTTGGGGTTACCTTGTTTTTCCCGAAGGGTATGACTATACATTTTTTGGCGTTTAACTTCAGGCCATGGCTCTGGCACCAGCTATCTGTTTCCGTGAGTCCCTTCTGAAGGATATCCGTGTCCGATGCACTTTCCATTATGGCGCCCAGTTTGCAGTCGTCTGCAAACTTTGTCAGCCAAAGTCCTCCCATGTTGGCCTGTACTTCTGAGAAGTAGATGCCAAACAATAGGGGGCCAAGGACCGAGCCCTGTGGGACACCACTTGTGACCGGCTTGGAGTCTGACACAGCGCCAGCAACTCTAACCCTGTGGGTTCTGTCCTTAAGCCAGTTTGCAACCCATCTTGTGACATATGGGTTTACATTTAAGCTGGTAAGTTTTTCTACAATACCGAGTGGGGTATTGTGTCGAAAGCCTTTGCAAGGTCAAGGTAGGCTGTATGGACTGCCTTTCCTCATCAATGGCCTTGGTGACTGTTTGAAGAAGTCAACCAAGTTCAAAAGGCATGATCTTCCCTTGACAAAGCCAAACTGGGTCGGGTCCAATGTCTGCAAGTTCCCTATATCTTTGTTTATGAGCTCCATTATGATCCTCTCCATAGCTTTGCAGACTAGACTTGTTAAGCTTATGGGGTGGTAATTACCAGGGTCCGTAGAGGCACCGCCTTTGTGGAGTGGGACCACAGTTGCCGTCGCCACTCCTTGGGCACGTATCCTGTGGTAAGGCTAAGATTAAACAGCTGCCTTATGTGCGGGTTTAATTCCTCATTTAGCTTCGTGTAGCACACAGCCGGGGACACCATCCGGTCCCATTGATGCTGTGTTTTTAGCTTTAGAGAGAGCAGCTTTCACCTGCGCATTTGAGATGTCCGGGAGGCTACACTCGGCTGGGATAGTTATCTCTCCTTTAGGGGGGGAGAGGGGGGTGAAGTTTGCACTGAACCTGTCTGCCAGTATGTTGGCAATGTCTGTGGGTTCAGTGATTTTTGTATCATTTTGGACTAATTCTGAGCATATCTGGGAGTTTCCACCCAGGTTCCTAACATAGCTGAAAAAGGCCTTATGATTGTCCTTTGAATCCATAGCAATTTTTCTCTCAAAATTGGCCTTAGTTGATTTTATGAGTGCTCGTATTTTTCTACTAATAATGATCATGGGTGACTTCCCTTTTATGGATTTTGTTCTATCATGTAATAGCTTTCTCCTCTTATTGTACAGTTTGTTAATGGCTGGGGTCCACCAGACTGGACGTTTGCCCTTTGTGGAAAGAGTCTTGGTTTTATTTGGGATTGCCTGATCCATGCAGTCCTGGAGGTGTTCATAGAAGGCATTTGTAAGGGCTTCCGCAGCTTGGGTTGTGGTTTCCTCTGGCTCAGGGGCCTTGAAGGATACCACACCAGTCTTGAGTAGTGTGAAGTTTGCTTTAGAGAAGTTCTTCACTATGGTCTTTTGCTTGGGGTGGGGCGGGATGTGGATTTCCAGTGAGATTAGTTTATGATCAGATCTCACCAATGAGGGATATACTTCGTGTGGAGCATTTTGTCCCCATGTTTGTGACAATGAGATCTAGTATATTTTCTCCTCTCATGGGAACAGTGACTAGCTGTTCCATGGCATTTGAATTTATGAACTCCAGGAACCGTTGGGCTAGAAAGTTAGGGCTTGAGTAATGTTCCCAGTCTATATTCGGTAGTTGAAGTCACCCAATATGATGGTGTTTGGAGATACATTTATACCCTCCAGTGTCTTCAGGAAGGCTGTGTGGGGTTCCTGAGTTTGAGAGGGTGGCCTGTAGCATGCTACAATTTGTAGAGCAGTTTTGCCTATGGTTAGTTGCACCTGGATGGTTTCCGAGCTTAGATGCGTTGCCACCAACCTGGAGGTGTGAGTATCCTTTATGAATATGGATACACCCTCCTTTTGTGGTGTGGTCCGGGTTTTGGGCCGAACGCATGATATGAGGTAAAACCTAATAGTGCCGGGTGCTCTCAGGAGCCTTGAACCAGGTTTCAGTTACAGCACAGACATCGATGTTCTCCATACTGGGAAGGGCCTCGAGTGCATGCATTTTGAGATTTAGACTTCTGGCATTGAGCAGCATTACCCTCAGTTTCTTCCCATTTTGTTTTCTAGGGTGGTAGGTTTAGAATTTGAGCCTTGCCTAAAAAGGCACTATGGGGTGGCAAGAGCCTTAGCCAATATCCGGAATCCCAGGGTGACAGGTGCAAGCCGTCCCTTGAGCAGCGTGGCTTGTCAAGCATGTCAGCCCAGGCAGACAGACACTGGATCCCCTTTGAATGACACCAGACATTAAGCCAATTGTTAAAGCTGATCATCTTGTCTCTATATTGTGGCATCATTCTTGGTGAAGGAAGGATACTGCTCAGGGTTAGGGTCATACCTGCCTGGGCTACATAATCAGAGAGCTCCTCTATGTCTTTTTCATGTAGTCCAGGGAGGTACGTCTCAGGTCGTTCACACCAGCATGGACAATGACTGTGTCATATTTGTACTTGCCATGGAGTGACCCGAGTGCTTGTGTTATGTGGCGGATTCTAGCGCCCGATAGGCAGCTTACTGTGACCCTCTCCTTGTTCAGCCTGGTGAGTGGGACGTCAGTGTGTCTGACTATGGAGTCACCTATGACAAGTATGTTTGGTGTTGTATTTGGCCTTAAGGGCTGTGACTGCTTTGCACACTGCTTTTGTGGTTTATGTGTTGCTTGTGGGGTGTCTTGAGGTAGCAGTTGTTTGGGTGTCTGCTTTGGAGGCCTCTGCTGTTTAGGTAAATTTTTACTCAGAAGAAGTAGGTAAAAACACAAGTACAGTAAAAGCAGATGAAATTTTTTTTTTTTTTTTTTTTTTCTGAACAAGTGCTGAGATCAAAGAAACAGATTTGAGTGCTGAAACTAGAAAACTGGCTAGTTATAAGAAATAAACAAGCTAGAAGGCTTCCCTCAAACACAGAAGGGCTTGGGGGCTCAGAAGCCTACAAATAGTCTGTACCACTTAACAAGAAAGGCAGGAAATAAGCTTAATTTTTTTTTTTTTTTTTTTCTATTTCCCAGATGCTCTCTTTGTACACAGTAGGAGTGCCTGAAATCAGAATATGATCTCACTGCACTCAGTTGAGTGAGCAAATGAGATGGGCCCAGAGGCAGGCTGAGGGCCGGGCAGTTTCAATGCCACTAAGATTAACACCAAAACAAAAACAGGGCGGATGGGTGGGAATAACTGAAGAGCAAAATAACTTCAGATAAAAATTCCTTCAACACTCCTTCATACACAGTTTAAATCAATTTAAATACTGTATTTTTTAAAAAAAAAGTGCAGAAAAAGGTACTTAAATTCTCTTATACGTCCAGTTGAATATAACCAAGTTTGTAGCTGGCCAAGCTGAAGTTTTAAAGCAGGAATTATTTCACATGCACCAGTTTAAATATGCAAGGACAGGAAGTCAAAGAATGTGGCTACCCCCACACCTGTAATTACTAGCAAATAACAAAATTCAGCCAACACTAGCTTTAGTTCAAGTTACTGAAGAGCAGAATAACTTCAGATAAAAATTCCTTCAACACTCCTTCATACACAGTTTAAATCAATTTAAATACTGTATTTTTAAAAAAAAAAGTGCAGAAAAAGGTACTTAAATTCTCTTATACGTCCAGTTGAATATAACCAAATTAGGCACAGTCACTGAATTCCCCCAAGAGAAAAACATCCCCCAAGAGGTCCAGATGCAGAATAATAATTGGTACCAGAGTGTCAGTCTTAAAATCAATGCTAATTTTTCTAACTGTTAAATCATTGTCACATAAATTGTATCTACTCTTAACCAAGGTTTTCATATATATATTCTGGTATAATTATTTAAGCTGTATTTTTTATTATTATTTTTAATGACTGCAAAATTATTATTATTAAAATGTTTTGTTGGAGCTTTTCTCACTAAGCCACCACTGAAAATGGGCTCCAACCCAGTCGGACTTTCCCAGTAATCAAATGTCAATAAATAAAGTAGTGCATAGTAGTATCCTCCAGTAAGTATGGCCACCCTGCAAATAACTACTCTGATAATACACCAGTAAGAATAGACCCAATAGTCAGGGATTTGAGAGCACATATAGACAGTAAGCTGGCCTTTGACCATTGTGTGTATTATAGTAGTACAAAAATCATCCCATGATGCACAACTCATAAGCAAGGATATGGCATTCAGGTCCAAAAACATATTGTACTTTGCCCACATAAGACCAGTCATTGACTAGAGCATGCCCATCAGCATTAGCCAGACCAGGCGTATTCAACAACTAGAGTAACCAAAGAGGTTCCTCACAAAAATATGTGGTATAGAAAACAAGTCCTCCACAGACTGCCTCAGGGCTTTATCCTTATACTCAGACTCCCACAGGCTGCTGAGAGGCAACCTATGTCTGCCCGACAAATCCTCTGATTCAACCTTAATAGACTTGTTGCACATCCACAAAATGAATAGTACCCGAAACACCAGATCCATGGAACTCAACATAACCTGAAAAATAAATAGGACATGCTGGAGGAACAGGTAATTGTCACAGAGGTTGCCCCTTCTCACTAACAGACTTCCCATCCATATTGAGCAAAGTTCTCCCATGCACTTATTCAAGCAAAACTTGGATAAGGAGATGGGGAATAGCACATTTATTCCCTGGTCTGGCACATATGTCTCTAATAGAGAGAGGAAGCTTGTAAAAGCTAAACTAGACCTCTAATGTCCAAGTTTATATATCCTCCATAACTTATGGGACCGATACCTTTTTAATTTTTCTGGGAAGATTGGCAATGCTTAAAAAGGCCTTTTAAGGTCATCAGCCAGTATTCTGCTATGATAGTCGTTAAATCAAATACTTCTTTTCTATTTTAAATAAACAACATTTTAAGATGTATTCAAATTTATAAAACCATTAGTACAAATTATTGACCAGTGCTGGTGTGTATTTTGTGTCATTACCTGATGGAGCCACCAGAGGCAGGTCTTCTTTCCGTGGTTCCATTGGGCCTTTCCGTGTATTATGTCATGCCTTCTTGGAAGCTGGCTGAAGCATGATGAAGTTGGTTATTCCAACGAAAGCTCTTAATCTGTGGACTATCGTGTTTTGAGTGTGGTTTTATTGAGAACCCAATAAACTGTCATTACGAGTACCTGCTGAGTGGTTGTCTGGATATCTTATATTTGTTTTTCTTGAAGCATGATAGATGTGTATCTTGGAAATACTTTGAAGAGCTTCCTTGGACTGCTAGAGGGTTTTGGTTGAAAATTCTTGTAAGTACACCTGGGCTTATGCAATTCTGTACTGCTGCCACTTCACCTTCATTTCTTATAAAGCCACCATTTTTCTAGGAAGCAAAAGGGAGTGGGAGTTAGGAAAACTCAATAAGGTCAGAGAAAAAAAATTGAGTTGTTGCTGTCTCACTCCCAAACAAAGGGTAAAACTCTACATAAAATGAATGTCCTAAAACAAATTTCCTAACTGACAGCTTTATACTGATATATGCATATGCACACACACACAAAAAAACAAACTTGAAGTGTAACCAGAAATTGAATCCAAGACCATCTTTACCAAAAGTGAGAAGGCCATCAATGTACAAACAAAGTTAGGTACCAATTTAAATTGAAAACTGCAACAAATGGTCAAGAGAATAAACATCTTGATGAATGAGCTATAAACTGTCATGGCCACCAAAAAATGTATAACTGTATAACACAATAATGGTGGGGGAGGTGAACGAATCCAGTCAGAACTCCCATCTAATTCACCTTGTCCACCAATCAGCACCCAACCCACCCTTAAAGTACACAACCCTTTTATGCATACTAAATTCAGCTTACTAACTGCTTCCTACACCCCATAAACACTACACCTTCCCTCTCACACTCTAACAATCCTCTCTACCATATCCTATCACTTAAAGGACAACAATGGGATTCTATTATTAAATGTTCAACTTCTCTGTCCTTTTTCTCCCTATTTACTGCCTCTGCTAGGAATAAACAGCAATACAGCATTTCAAATATTTGAAATCGACTTCACCCCACTAGAATGGTACCTTACTGTGCTGTGGTAGATTCACTTTCAAAAAATGTTTATCCAGCCCTGGAAAAGCTTGCTGCAGTCTACAATTCATTGATGTCATCAATGCCTATGAATACAGGTAGTTTTTTGGCCAATTCCCTCCCCAAACTGACATCACCACAATCGTCCTAAAAACCCACCCATGCTATGATGTCACAGCTCCCTGGTCCTTCCCCTACCCATACAGAAAGTAAAGTCTAGAACAAGAAAACAGTACATGAGTCAAGTCTACTGCTGTGAGCTGTCAATTACAGCAGGTAACAGCTCAAATTACCCTTAGCACTTTGACAGCTAGGAGAAGTTAGTTGTGAAGGAGGATGGGGAGACAAGTCAAACTAGTACAATTCAGGCTTCACAAAAGACTGCAATTTAGCCATTCTAAAAAGAATCAGCAGGTAACAGCTCTATGTAATACAACCTCCTCAGATTAATAACTCTGAGATTCTTGCCACCAAATTGCAACTTAATAAAAATAAATGCATTAATATCATCTGTATGTACATTCCCCCAGGTAACAATATATCTACATTTGAAGATATCCTGCACTGGTTATCATGTCACTACCCCCAAGAAACCCTACTACTTGGAGACTTTAACATAGACTGGGGCACCTGTTCCTTAGAATCCCCAACCACCCATATTAACCTGCATGCATTTACACAAATCATATCCACCCCTACCAGGATAGGTAAACCCAACCAAAAGAAAGTATACTTGACTGGGTACTCATAAACAGTCACCCCAACTGTACACCTCTGGTACCCTCCTTAATGGCCTAAGTGATCACCTTCTCACATATGTAATTAAGCACAAAACCATTAATTCCCAACAACCCTTACTCAGAAAGGTTAGAAACAATAAAAACTTTGACCCTGCCAAATTCCAACAAGAACTAAACTCATGTAATTGATCTATTCTAAAACACCTCCCCTTAGAGGAAGCAGTAGCATACTTTAACAACAAATTCCTTGAGATCCTTGATTTGCATGCACCTGTTCGTTCAAAGAGAACCAAGGCAAAAACTGCACCATGGCTTTCTATAGAGTCTAAACTCAAAATGACCCTTAGAAACAAAGCATGGGCTTTATGGCGTTCTTCTAAAGACCCTCAAGATCACATTAAATACAGGCAATCCAGGAACGAAACAAAAAAATAAATTTTACAAGACAAAAAGAATACTACTGTAATTTACAGACAGTAAATCAAAATAACCCTCAGAAGTTTTGGGCAGGTTTAAATAATCTACTACATCCTGGACAAACTTCAACCCCAATCCCTGCTGCTACTATTGATAAAACCCCTGAAGATGTTTCTGATAGATTTAACCAATTCTTTACTGAGACAATTCAAGCCCTAGCTAGCCAACTACCTCCTAGCTCCCCTGGTCCTGAAAGTAGCACCCCCTAGAAACCTACTTGCGTTCAGCTTCCAACCAGTCGCCACTTCACTTATCCGTACCTTGATCAAAAAATTAAAACCCACTACACTTTCTGCTGATCAACTCCCTGCCGAGTACCTTCAAAAATCAGCTGATGCTGTTGCTTACCCCGTCTCAATACTAATCAATCGAACCATAGTAGAAGCTAATATTCCCACCATCTGGAAAATATCCTATGTAATCCCACTTCACAAAGGAGTCAGCTCTACTGAATTCTCCAATTATAGGCCAATAGCTATACTCTCTCCACTTGCAAAGATTATGGAAAAATGTATTCATAGACAACTCATGCACCACCTAATCCAAAATCACCTTATGGCAGACACTCAGCATGGCTTCCGTCCTCACCACAGCACTACTTCAGCCCTCCTAGCCTTTACTAACACCATAAACCATAATCGCAACAATAATTATATATCCTCAGCCCTCTTTTTGGATCTTTCCAAGGCATTCGATATGGTTGATCACCAACTTTTAATCCACACCCTGCAAACATTCTGTCTAAATACTGGAGCCCTCCAATGGTTTCAATCCTACCTGAATGGTCGACAGCAGGCTGTCCTCTGGCAGAACAAACTCTCTAACCTTCTACCTAACACCCTCGGAGTACCACAAGGCTCTATACTAGGGCCCTTGCTGTTCTCCATCTTCATTAACGACCTTTATACTGTCATCCCAAAAGTCAGCTGTATCCAATATGCTGATGACTCTACTCTGATTTGCTCAGCCACATCTCCAGTAGAGTTATGGTCAGCTACCCAGACCACCTTTAATACAATAGAAAACTGGCTTTCTGAACATCGTCTGATCCTAAATCCCAAAAAACTAAAATGCTGTTATTTTCACCAACACGTAGGTCTACCGCTTTCACCTTTACCATAAAATCAAATGATTGCACAATAATCTCCCCTGACCCATCTACAAAACTATTAGGTGTCATCATAGACAATAATCTCAAATTTGACCTACATGTTAACCAAACTATCAAAACCATCAATAAAAAACTAGGGTCACTTTACAGAATAAAAGCCTTCCTAACCCCTCCAGCTAAAATTGCCAAATCTCGCTCTCACCTTCTTTCAACCCTTCTGTATGCATCCCCTCTACTCTCGAATTTGAACAAGACTGTCCTTAACAAACTCTCAATTTGCCACAACCACATTGCCAGGTTTGCCACTGGGCTGCCTTTTAGGACACATCATTGCATCCATCTAAATCAGCTTGGTTGGCTTGAACTACCTAGCTTAATCCAGTATAACCAACTGAATATGGCCTATAAAATCCTCTATAATCCGGACAATACTCCTGCACTTAAAAATATTATCACCCCCTATAACAATCCTAGACCGCTTCGATCCTCTAACAAACTACTAATTCAGACTAGCAAAATTAATAACACAGCCGGTGATTCTCTCTTTGCAAACTCTGTAAGTAAATCCTGGAACTCTCTTCCAGCTGATATTACCTTACTTTCAACCTTAGGTCAATTTAAAACTAGACTCAAACAACATTTGTCACTTAACTGGCTATGTCAATGTATCAAGCCTGGCTAACTCGAATGTGTAAAAATCTGTTAACCAGTTTACTGTGTAATTTAATTTAATCCTGACTTGTGCTCAGGACTAACTGTAACCTGTGGAACTTGTTTAACTTGCTTACTTATGTAATCTCTGTAAATAGTCTGTTTGTAATATGTAATGCTGGTATTATGTAATGCTGTATCTGCTTACCCTTGGAGCTCTTCTCCCCGGGCCTCCGCTGAAAATGGACATGCATCCAGTCGGACTATCCCGGTCAACAAATGTAAAATAAAAATAAAATAAAAAAAAATAAAAAGCACTTTGAAAGTCTGTTCTGTGGCATTTGCACTGTTTGTGTTTTAAGTATGTAAAAAAGAATGTAAATCTATTTACTCTGTATTCCACCATGATATACTTATTATTCATTTTGAATCTCTTTGTCTATTATTGTAAATTCAGCTTAATTTTACCCCTAGTAACTACTGTTTATGTAGCTATGTATTATGTATTGTACTTCATTAGTCATGTAGCTATGTATGTGGAGCTTTTCTCCCTGGGTCTCCACTGAAAAAGGGCTCCAGCCTAACTGGACTAACCTGGTCAACAAATGTCATATAAATAAATAAGTAGTCATTGAAAGGCATGAAATGTTACTTAAGGACAGCAGTGTAAGCATGTAAAATCAATGAAATGACAGGAGCTTTAGGAAGAAAGAGGCCTGTGTGATGGATTTTTTTTACAAACAAGTACTGCATTGTGGGATACCTAGAGGCAGGGTACACAATCAGAATTACTTCAAGATGCCAGATACCATGTGGCTAGACTCAGAAAGTACATATAAAAATATTTAAAAACCTGTAAATAGTTCCAGAGTGGTGGTAAAATATAGTAAATACCAAACCATGATGAAATAAACATGTTTTTTGAGTTTGTGGTGTGTGTTTCTCTTTTAATAATCTTTCTGCTAATCTGTCTAATATCTTTGTTAATAATCCTAACATATGCCACATCACTGCCACCCCTAACTCCAATAAGTTATTCTTCTGCAGATACCTTGACTGCCACCTACCACTCCTACTTTCCTCTATAACCTACCCTATTACTCAGTTGCAAAACACCTAAACACTGCACATAGTAAACCTTACCTTATACCTTTTATATCTACTTCCTCAAAAAAAAAACTCGGTACACTAGTTTCCTGTGTAATCCCTATATTGCTACAATATGGAGACACCCATCCTAACCCAGGTCCTAATACTAACCAAGACACTAGAAGATGTCCAAAAAATCTAAATATTATGACCCTTAACCTAAGAAGCTTGTGCATAAGATATCTCCTCTTGCATGCGTCCATAGATCAGTACAAACCAGACATCCTAGCCCTAACTGAAACTTGGCTAAAGATTAACATAAAAGACTCTGAAGTGTTACCTCCCAACTACAGCATAGCCAGATTAGACAGAAACCATAAGAAAGGTGTTAGCTTAGCCCTACTCTACACTGACAACTTTAATATTACACCATTTACTAATAACACCCCTACTTTTTTCTAATGATGAAATACTCGTAATCTTCCTAAATTTAAACAGTACCAGATGTATCTCATCATTGTTCTCTGTATTCCCCCAGGACAAAATGTACCTGTTCTAGAAGACATACTGTCCTGGACCACCCAAACAATCAAGTATGAGGCTATTATTTTAGGTGATGTTAACATAGATTGGCAATCTCTCTTACTGCAATTAGCAACAAGTGGCGTCAACCTCTATGTTTTTTCTCAACTCATTAACTGCCCTAGTAGGTACAATAATGACTACACTCAGCAATTTACCCTGCAGTGGATGTTGGTGTATTATCCTACAAGCTTTACCTCAAATGGCACACCTTCAAACTCCCTAAGTGACCAGCTGCCCACTTTTGCCATTAGTGCCAATGCATACTTATTAAAAACACATTCTAAAATCTGTCCACAACCTAACTAATTTTGTTAAAGACAAGCTCAATGAGCTACTTAATAAAATAAATTGGTCACCACTGTAACATCTCCCTTTAGATGAACCTGTGCACTGTTTCAACAACAGTTTTCTAAAAATACTCGACACTCTGGCTCCAAGAGCACTAAAAGAGTTAAAAAAAATTCTGCCCCTTGCCTAACCAAGGCATGTAAAATGTAATGAGAGAAAGGCATGTAGCCTGGGGCCTCTTGAAGCAAAGTAAAAAATAAGTAGATTTAATACTTTTCAAACAACTGCGTAACCAAGTTAAAAACAAACAGGTTGTCAGAGATAAACAATTATACTATACCCACCTATAACAGAAGCACAAACTAACCCAAAAAATGCTGGTCTTCAATCTCAACCCTACTTTCATCCTTGTAGAAAAAAACACCTCTGTCTTTCACTTAATGCTGTTCCTTCTCAAATAGCCAAATACTTTAATAGCCATTTTATATGATCCATAGTTGATATGATCTCACATTCCCAACTCCAACTCCTCCTCTTCTTCTCAACTTCCCTTAACAGTGCCCCTTTGGCTAGTTCTGACCTTCTTCATCTTAGTAGCCCAAAACCACTTTTTGATAGCTTAATTATGTTCTCCCTACAAACCTCATAAAAAGACTTCTGCCAAAACTTAAACCCTGTTCTTCCTCTGCAGACAACCTCCCTCCCCAATACCTTAAATTAGCTGCAGACTCCATTGCTTACCCAATCAGCATCTCGCTCAACAGATCTATTTTGCAAATGTTAGTGCCAAACATAGGGAAAAATATCCCATATCGTCCCTGTTCACAAAGGTGGAAACTCTACTGTGCTGACCAACTTCTGACCCATAGCTATTCTATCTCCCATCTCCAAAATATTAGAAAAATGTATTCATTAACAAATAATGAAATACTTACTGAAAAGAATCTTCTTACACATACCCAACATGGTTTCCATCTTGGGAACAGCATATCCACAGCTGTCCTATTCTTTACCAAATCTATAAACAGAGCTAGAGACGCAGGTAGCTTCATATCTGCTATATTTCTTGACCTTTCTAAGACATTTGACACCATCTCACATTCCATACTCCTGGAGAAGCTCACAAACTTAGGCCTTACCCCTCCCAGCCTACAATGGTTCCACAGTTACCTACACAAACGAAAACAAGCAGCAAAGTGGCTAAATGAAATCTCTCCATTTCTACACAACCCCACTGAACTTCCATAAAGTTCTATCCTTGGTCCCCTGCTCATCAATATATTTACAAATGAATTATGAACTGCCTCATCCACTGGAAAACACACACAATATGCAGATGGCTCCACCATTATCTGCATTTCTCCTACAGTACCTTAACTTCTCATCATCACACAACAAATATCTTCTGCATTTGAATCCTGGCTTACTATCAACTATTCCTAAACACTAAAAAAAACAAACTCTTTCTCTTGCTACCTAAAAATCACAACACAAATCAATTCAAAATGCACTTTCCTGACAATACCATTCTTGAAATAGTCCACCACATTAAACTTCTAGGTGGTGTTATAGATGATCAGTCAAAGTTTGATTTCTATGTCCAATACAATAAAAAAACACCAGAAACTTGGCATACTGTACAGAAACACTCCCTGAACTAATCACCCAAGATAATTATTGCTTAAACATTCCTTCTACCCTCCCTTCTATATGGTACCTTTATTCTTTTTAACCTACAGCTCTCTATTAGATGCAAAATGGAACAGTGGTACAACAAAGTGCAAAGTTTGCTACCAATTCAAAAACCAGCAAACATCATTGTACACCATTACAAATGCTAAACTGGCTAGAATTCCCCAATCACCACCTCTATGTCCAACTCATAACTGTACATAACATGATCCATAAACCCCTAGCCTGCACTCCTCTAAACAACATAATCAAACCTTACAACTCCAACAGAACCACTGGATCCAAAGATAAGGAACTTCTCACTATCCCCAAAGCCTCAAAAATAGCAGGACAAAGCTTATACTGTCACTCTGTTGCTGAAGTGTGGAACTCACTCCCACTCTCAACCAGATGTCTTGCTGATCTAGTAGCTTTCAAAACTTCCCTAAAACATCACCTAAACAATTCATGGCTATGCCCATGGTCTGCTCCTCGCTAATATCTCCTCCACTTCCTCCCTCCCTCTCTCTTTCTATTCTTCTGCCATCCAGCTTTCTCACCTACCCTTCTTTTAATCCTACTAATACTACCTAGGATTAGCTAAACAGTCCTAATATTATTCACTTCTAATAATCCACCCTCCTTTCTTATAACTATGTTTTCTCTGCATCTCAGCAAAGTGGTTAATCATCTCAACTTCACATTAAAAATTAACAAAAATTTTAACTACTGAGTATATTCATAGAAATTCATAGAATGTATAGTGCTGATATCCTACGGCTATGTTGTAAAATGTACATACATTTCATCCCTTACTGATGTTAAAATACTGAGTTGTATCTGTAACAATTTCTTTTTGTATATCACTGTATTCACTCATTGCTTGTATATTAAAATCTGTAACCTGGAGCTTTTCACCCCGGGCCTCCACTGATAACGGGTTGTTTTTGACCCAGACGGATCATCATAGTAAACAAATGTCAAATAAATAAATGAAAATAAATTTATAACACCAAGGGAATTTTATTCTATAATATACTGTTTATTGTTATGTGTAGTATTTTATTAATTAAAATGACCTCCAACTTTTTTTTTTTTTTTTTTTGAGAATAGAGAGAAGAGGACTGGGTAGACAGGAGTCATGGCTTGCGAAAACTAACAGACTGTAACTACAAAATAGAGCCTGCTATTATGGGCTAGAAATGAAAAACAAACTGAAGCACAAGCTGACGGTACAATCATCAGCACAACTCCTTGTCAGACTAACCCCGCCTTGAAGGACAATGACCAGTGGCATCTATTAAACTAATAACCCAATCTGCCAAAAGTTGCTTCAGTCATTGCAAATAAGTGAAGTAAGAAGGCAAGGAATTTTCCAGCCTGTTCCCAAGCTGAAACTACCAAAAGGAGTTCAAACACAATCTAGCCAACAAAAGCACATCACCAAGTCAAGCCTTCCAAACAAAATAAAAAAAAAAATTAAAACACCAATGACAACCCCAAACTTGGCCAAACACATACAGCGATTCTCTCCAAACAAAACTTTACTCCAAACTCAAAAAGCATGGAGTCAAAAATCCATACCAGCTCAAAGCCATGGCAAAAACTGAAATATGTCATTCTCACATCTCACTTATTTGCAGAAGAAATCTAGACAAAACCACAATAATAAGGGGACAGCAGACCAAAACTAGCGAGCAATTATATATTGAGTGACAAAGGCATTGGAGTCTGAAACTCAAATGACTGGCATTAACTGGAGAGTGCAACTCCAGTGATTTGTCAGAAAACCATAAAATTGTAAAGCAAAGACCAAAAAATGAGGTGAAATTATGAATATTTTGTGAATGTTTGGACATTTGAGAAGAATGACAACTCTCTGTCAAGACCAAACTGACACTTCACATACAAAATAGAAATATTCAGACAGAGAACTCCACCGATCACAACCAACACTGATGATGATGAGACCCCCCTCAATGGATGACTCACCAAAAAAATCAAACAGGACCAGTCCACAAATAGGATAGGAGTCCCAAACTCAGAAAACAGACTAGAGACCATAACCAGACAAGTCTACCATACTCTTACCTGTAAAAGCCCATCATAATTCATATTTATCAACTTCTTGCATAACAATATCAATATTTATTAATACTATCTTTTTTTTTTTTTTTTTTAATTAAGCACCTACTGATGATCTTTAGTTGATATCACACTGGTTGTGGGTGAGAGGATTCTTGTCTACAGCACTGAAAGGGGTGATGTGCACCTGTGGACCAGTAATAAACAGCAGCCACAATCTCCTCCTGTCATGCTGGCCATTGACACAATTGTGACAAACAAGTCTGCCCTGCTAATGTCTCATGTCAACAGTGAACAGTATACCGTGGTTTATAGCTTGGATCCTTTTAAAAGAAATACTTGGGTAGACAGAGGCATATCAAGAAAGAAGGGACAACTGACACAGGGAACTTCCCAAAAATACTTGTCAGACAGAATGTTTAAAAAAGCTTTGGACATAGATGGTATCACAAACAAGGATCTAAAAGAATAAAAAAAAGTTACTACGGCACTATTAGGTCTGATATTCAAATACTCATTTGAGAGACACATGACCCTTTTGGGTTGGAAAATGGCAATTATAAAATCAGTTTAAAAAACAAAGATATTAAGGATGAAGTAAAGAGCTAGAGGTCTGTTAGTCTCCTAGGAGTCTTTTCCAAATGTTGGTAACATAAGAGAGAAGTTTGCTGAACTTACAGGAAGAGCTTTTGAGGCTAACTGTAGCTAACCTCATAAATGCTGATTATGCTGCTCCATTAAAACTGCAGATTTGTATTTTTATTGCATCATTATAACATCAGTTAATAAGAAGTGTCAGGTTTATATAGACCTTTTGAATTCTTAACACAAACACTCGGGATGGATAGCAAGGTGACAGGAACTGATAATGGTGGTGGTGTGTAGAGTTTGAAGGGCACCATGGTGAGTACCATTATGCCACCAAAAGAGATCTACAAGGCTTATTTTGGGGATTACCTGTTGTGTGTGTGTGTGTGTGTGTGTGTGTGTGTGTGTGTGTGTGTGTGTGTGTGTGTGTGTGTGTGTGTGTGTCTGATTAAAGTCCCTTGTTCTTTGACATGTATAGGGTAAATTCACTTTCCTGCAGAAGGATGCCTTTCACTTTCAAGGTGTTCTTAGCAAAATTCAGTCTTGGGCAGTAACTAATGACATATACATGAATGCTAATAAAACCTAATGTATGTCAGTCAGACAGTGATAATTTGTAACTATTATGTTGGTTCAGCAATAATCAAAGCAGACTGATGTTATAAAGACTTCTGAACAATTGTGGATAAACAAGCCAGGTTTTCAAGATCACATTGACCATATGCAAAGGCATTCATCAAATGCTATGCTTTATTTTCAGGTATCTAAAATCAAGTAGCTACAAAGCAAGGTTTGACCCTTAGTTTGCCTTAGCCAGATCAACACTAGTGGATGAGTGCTGTTTTTTGTACTCCTGCTGCAAATACACAAAAACAAAAATTAATTCATCCAGAGATTATTGAAAAGGGAAAGAGATAATGTGGAGAGATTAGACTACCAGTACAGATTAAGAAAGCTAAACAGGGGGATGACTTGCTTAGCATTTGCAGAGCTTATTGTGCCTTTCTCTTTTAATAGCTAGGATTTGGTAAGAATGTAAATATCTCAACGTATCCTTGTTCAGTTCACCCCTGGTTTATTTGTATGTAAAATATAATGGCTAAAAATGGCCATAGTAATATAAGGTTAGGTTTAAGATACTCACAGATCAGTAGTCTAGTATGTATCTATGAATTAAAATATTGAATTCAAACTAATATCACTCAGTAGGCACAAGAGGTAAATGCTAGCTAACTGAGAGAAAAAACTAGAAAACTGGAATTTACCTATGAAATTAAAAAGTGTGATAATTGGGAGATCTTTAATACAAAGAGTAAGTAAATATTCTGCATATAGATGTTTTCCCTGTCTATTCACATAGTCTAATTCCTTACCTACACTGTTGATTTGATGCTGGTTAGCACCTTTCTCATTCCAGTAGAAATATGAGTGCATCTCACAACAGGAGTTGAGTTAACTACAGGTTTAGAAGTACTGTATCCTGTTAAAATTTTAAAAGAGAACTGAAAAACTACCTTGCTAACTCTCCCTCCTGCACCTGCCACCCCCACCTGATCTAACACCTACTCGCCCACTTGCTAGACCATAACATTTCTCCTCTCTATACTTTTATCTAACTTTCATAAATACTAGGACTGTAGTCCCACAGCTAGGCCACTGAGCTATACCATACTCAAATTTCATATTTCTCTTCCTTACCTACTATACTTCTCTCCCCCTCTCACTCTTCTCATACCCAGCTTTCTTTCGCTCTCTATCTCCCCTAAACTTTCCTCTCCACCCCTTTACTTCTACCTTTCTTCATAATACTCCATTTTTTCTCTCTCTCTATCAACCTGGTTTAGTTATTAAAGCTGTTTAATAGCTTTTTTTTCTGATGCCCTAAGTGTAATTCTACATCTTTACTACAAACTTCCACCTCTTTTACTTTTTAGCTATGGTTCTTGATTCATTTATACTTTAAATTTTTCTACTACCATGCAAACAATATTTTGCTATGTACCAACTTTCATCTATAGTATGAATACATGTAGCTATGTATACATATTCACTTTACTTGTAATGTAAACATTTGCCACTGTTATTATTATTGCATTGTTCGTGTTCAATTGTTATTGTTTAATTTTTATTGTTGGAGCTTTTATCCTCAGGTCTCCACTGAAAAGGGGCCACCAGACCAGTGGACTAACCTGGTTAACAAAGGATAAATAAATAAATAAATACATATAGTTTGTGGACTCTGGCACCTGCTAGTAATTACGCACTTGCATATGCATACATTGCATGCATGCATATACATTCATTCATCAAACTTGGAACAGGTATGCAAGGTTAACACTAAAAAGAACCAATTGCTGTGGGCCATGATGGATGCCGTCCTGAATGCACTCTCTTCCTAAGACTTAGAGGAACACTTTCATGGTAAATTGCTGTAGCATCTAGCATTGTTAGAGATGGCGAAGATGGCTGGTATGAAAAAGTGGATAAAAGCATAAAGCTTCATAAAGAAGAAAGTTCTAATTTTTGCTTTGTATAAGATTGCCCACAGATTCAAATATGCAGCTGGCAAAAGTTGGTGGCCACATGACCAGCTGGCTGCCAAATTTAATGCAATGACTCCCACCCCTCGCCCACCACCAAAAAAATTCCACCTAAAGAAATTGTGGCTTGTGCTTATCATAATAAATATTTCACTCTAAGGTCATTGCAGATCAAACAAAGTTAAAGGTCTAACCTACAAAATCATCCACCAAAACTATTATAACACTAGCAGATTGCATTTTTTTAACAAATTCATGACAAAACTATTCGGTGTGTAGTAACTGAGGACTTTCCTTTGACAAAGTCTAATCTGTACAAGTGAATATTAGAGAAACGTTTCTGCACTGTGATACAAATTAAAATCTCCAGAAAAAGATGCACATGAACATACACACACACACACCTAATACTGGTGCACAGCTGTTTTGTTACAGCAGTGATGCATGACAAAAGCCACGGTCTGCTTAAACGATTCTATGCCTTCTTATTTCCTAAGCTTTATTAATTTTTTATATTATTGTACTCATCACTTTTCAGATCTGTAGGTCTCTCCTACAATTCCTAAATCCTATGAAGGATTTTTGTTTTCTTATCTAATATGGGTAGGCTTGCCACCTTTTCAGGTACCTAAAGTGGGTCATCGATTTAGTCATATAAAAGTTTGTGCAAGCCATACCCACAACCTCTGGAAAAGATTACCCTTCACTTTGTTGCCAGAATAAAAGCTCACTGTTGCAGAACTTGATTTGTTACTGTTGTTTCATATTATATTAAAGTGTCATAGATGTAAAATTGTTTTACGCAACAGTTAGAGTAAATATAAAAAATACTGTTTGTCCTAAAATCTCAGGACATTTGTCATTTTTGTGACTTTGTATGACATAACTGCCTAATAAGGACTGTCCCATGTAAAGAGAAATAGGTGGCAACCATTCATTAGGAACTAGTGAATCTGACAATTAATCCAATACTTTGAAGAGGACATTTGGGTTATAGACGTGACTCAGTGAGACTTCTATAATTACCAGTAAACCCCCCCCCCCCCCATGCACAAACAACTGTGTACACACATGAAATCAGTATGAAAGAAAGCTTGGTTTAAGTTAATATAGTATAAAAACGTGGGAATGTTCAAAATGTTCATCTTTTGGGATAAAACATAAGTAACTTGAAGGGACTAAGTCTTTCAGTGGAGTTAACTTGATTTAAGTAACAAGGCCTAAGCATCCTGTAACAACATATTTGGGAAGAGCTGCATTCAAGGTCAGTGGGCGGTAGCTTCCTACTAGCCAGAGTGAAAAGTACTACAGAGAGCCATTCATTATTCCTGGGAGGTGGACACAGATCATGAGAAAAGATCAGCAGACAACTTAGAAAATATTTTGTCAAGCCTTTGCTGCTCCATGCCTGAAATAATGACCGCATATTTGAAAAGGTACCATGTAGAAAAAATCTTGTAGAAAACTGCCACTATACACATTACAACACATAGGACATTCACTTCCCAAATAAAGACCCCCAGCTTGTTAGACTGAAGGTAAGTATATACACCAAGGCTCGTCTTTATTATAGATTTAAAGCAGCACCTAGAGAACATTACTATGGCTTTTCTGTATGATATATGCCACCACAAGGTAACATGTTAATGCTGAAGAGGTTGGTGTATGCATACACTCCTGTCACTGCTCTTAGTAAACGAGAGATCATGTGCTGACGCTGAACAAGTTGATGTATGCTACATTGCCATTCCTACTGTTAGTAAATGTGGATAACGTAATCAATCTGTTCCATATTAAAACCAAAATCAGACCACACACACACACTAGTAAAAGATCATTACTGTGTGTGTGTTCTGTTGCTGTGGGCAACATTCTGGCTTAATGGTAAGATGTCTGTCTCACTGCTCCAGGGTCTAGAGTAAAGACCATCTATGTGAAGTTCGTATGTTCTACCTTTTCTACAGGTACTCTGGATTCTTCCCACCTCTTAGAAGCATGTTAGTTGATTGTTTACACTAAATTGTCCACATTTGTTTGTCCTCACCCGTGTAGGTATGTCACAGCAGGAAAGAGCACTAGAAGGGCCATTTTGCTTAACCTGGTTAAATAAATACATTAAAAAAATTAAATTATATTTATGCAGACAATCTAGCCAAATTCACAAGCATCTTATAGCCCCTGGAAAATAAGTTGAGAGAGAACGGATCATTCACACTTGTGGTGTTTTCCCAACTAACAAGGAAGCAAATTGCTGTGACATGGAAGAATCAATAGGCACATCAGAGCACTGATTGATCAGATACTTATTGTATAATCAGTCCGAGCACTGATAGATCAGATACTAATTGTCTGTTGTGTGTCCTATACAGGAGTTCTCTAGTACTGATTTTCCTGCACAGCTTTCATTCTGAGTGATCCAGAATCTTAGTTTTACAAAAAAAATCACAAAACATTGTAAAAAGAAAATGTGTAACAGAACTACATTCTTATTTTAAGCTATATGGTAGCTGGGGACAAAATTCTTTTACAGAGACAAAAGATAAAATTGTTTCTTTGGGATTGCTGCCAGACTGTCATATGGAACTTAAACGATTTTTTTAGTTGTTTCAAACTGCTGTCTCTGCTTGCTCATGCACTGGTGTTATGTGTAGCTTTCAAGCAACTTATCTGACTTTTATTTCAGTCTGTCTAACAATGTAATTTTCTCGGGCCCCTGTGTTCATGCATTCCATAGCACTGTATGTTTCTTTTTGGCTCCGAATCAAACAGATAAATTGTTCCCATGTTGACAGAGCAGCAGAGGCCAAAACCCGTACAGTAAAGTCAATCCTTGTCCCAGAGTATTTGGATACTCTGCCAGCCTGAGGGGTGGTTTTCTTTGCCAGCTTTTAACTGAACACTGTGCCATGTTTGCCAAGAAACACAATACAAAAATGCATAGCAGACAGAGCAACTGTTCCAGTAACCACCCCCAACCTCTCACAGAACATTAATTGCTGTAACAAAGAATTCTGATCCCCTCAGATGGAACAGTATTAACTGTTACATTCTGCAGTCAATCTGCCTTTCCAAGAACCTTCTTGGCTTCCCAGTCTTTATGTGCAATTCCTAAACTTTTTTTTCTGCATCTTCTTTTCATCATCAGATTATATGCAAGACATAACAATTTTTATATCCTTTATGCATGCCGTATTCTTTTTTTTTTTCCATCTCTTATGCTTGCTTATTTTTTTTACTTTTTTGCATTCTGAGTAAAGGTACTATACAAGAAAGTAGAGTATTTCTGAATTCAAATTTAATCATAATTTCAGATGCAACTCACATCTTGCTGCTTGCACAACCTTTGACCTAGCTTAAATGCCTTTTTTTCTGTTATGTAAAACATTTGAAAAAAATCGTAAATTATAAAAAAAATTACTGCTTTTGTTATTCTGTCCCCTCCCCAGATTCTCGTGATAAGGTACACTACCAGCAATGCTTTATTTAATTAATACAGTTAGCTATATATAAACAGGTTGTATCTTGGCGATCTGAGTTTGATAATTACCATATCAGCATGTACACTGAGTGCAGTGTGACCCTGAATAAGTCATTTAATCAGACTAGTGTTCCATAGTAATCCCTGGAAAAGGCATTCACACATGTGGTGATTTCCCAATTAACAGGAGAAGACAAAATGGCCAAAAAAAAAGTTCTGTAGTAAAGAAGTGGTCTGCTTGGATGTGAAGCAAATTGGTTATGGCATCCACATGGAAAATGTGTGCATGTTGGTGTGTGTGTGTGTGGGGGGGGGGCAATGCAGGGAACTACAGGCCAATTTTGATTAGTTTTGCAAAATGGTAGAGAGAGTCTCGAAGTAAAGGTTCACAAAAGTTTCAGGCACAGAAATGAGATAACTCCAGAGTGGATTCATAGCAGAATCATTTCAGACTGACTTGTTGCATTCTATAACTCAGTTACATAAAAGGTGCAGGTTACATTGTAGATATGAGCTTTCAAAACCTCACGAAAGCCTTTGAGTAGGTTCCATATTACAGTTTTTTTGCAAAAGTGTGTGTAGGGGGAGAAGCAGCAGGTTAACTGTGCATGTGGTTGAAGTGGTTAGAGGGTATGTAGCAGCATGTGGTAGTGAGAAGAAAGCTGTCACTTAGGAAAAAGGTGGTAAACTGAGTCCTGTGGCACGGTATTAGAGCCATCCTTTGTAATGTGCTTATCTCTCACCTTACATTAAGCACAGAAAGTTGGGGAATTTTATTTTCAGATAACACCATGGAGGGGGAAGGGATCAGTATTTTACAAGGCTACAAACTTGTTGAAGCACCTGAAGAGAGATTAGTCATGGTACTGGAAGTGGAGATGTGTTTTACTATTCAAACAACATGCTAATCTACCTGCAAAGTGATAACTTAGGGATGCAATAGGAATTTAAGGGAGGGGATACTTAAAAAAAATGCAAAAAAAGGACTTGAAATGAAAAACTCTCCTTACACTGTTGAAGGTTTGCCAGTGGAAGGGAAAGAAAATAAAGTAGAAAAGACCTCCAATAAACCACCACAGCGATAGTCTGGTATAAACAGCAAAATCCAGTGCGTGACAATAAGTAAAAATCCAAGAATTTATTGAACCGTAACCGAATGCGCTTATCCAGTTTGTAACGACCATTTTATCAGGATTTTTAGACCATTCCATTGTTTTATTATGGTTCAATAAATTCTTGGATTTTTACTTATTGTCACGCATTGGATTTTGCTGTTTATACCAGACTATCGCTGTGGTGGTTTACCGGAGGTCTTTTCTACTTTAAAAAAGGACTTGAGGTCATTATTTGAGAAAGAATGCTAATGATTATTCCCATTCTAAGGGCAGTAACAGGGTCAAGTCAAATATTGCAATATAGCATCAAGGCATAACAGAGTGATGATCCAACACTGTCAGACCCTTGTAAGAGCAATACTAGAGTGCTATATGTCTGTAAGAGATATAATTGAAAAATATATATCACATTGCTAGCAACAATACAGATGAAGAAAAGGATATCTAGTTCAAACTAGACATTAGGAAATACTTATTCATACAGAGAGTGGTAGGCAGCATAATTCGCCAAGATGGTTAGTAGAGGCGAGATACATTTAGACATTTTAAAAAGCTTTGGACACTGGAAGTGATATGAGAGAAATGAGGTTTAGGAACAAACCACTTTGTCCAGGGGCATCTTCGGGTGATGGTCAGGTAGGAATAGTAATGGGTGTAAGATGGTAGTGGATGAAAGTTATTGTGGTGGGGTTGAAAGGGTTAAATTGAGAAAGTAGGAGGGTTGGGAGGAAATGAGGTAAGTGCAAGGGGGGCTTAACTGGTTTTGTGTGAGTGTAACTGGGTAAGGGATCAGACTTTGGTTTGAACTGGCTTCCCTCCCTCCCTCTTTTAGGAACATTTAGCATTGTGTGGTTATTTTTATAGGTTTTGTGTTTAGGCATCTCACACAATGCAACCTACCCAGGTTGGGAGCCCCCCCCCAACTATATATACACCAACTTCAAGACTGCATTACACTGGGGTAAGGGCAGATGGGGAAATGTTGGCCAACTAGTTTCTCTCCAGTCCGCTGAATGAATGATCAGTGGATAAGGATCAATGTTTAGCCATTCAATGTAAATGCTATTCGACAGTTAAACATAGACCTGCTTATTCGGTTTGGGTGAGCAGGGTTACACTGCTCTAGTAAATGGTTATATGGATATTCATGCTGTGATAAATAAATTAAAATATTGTTCAATAAAGTTATGTTTATGGAAGTTTAATAAAGGTCATCAAATGTCATTTGGTGTGGTATGTTTATTGAAGGGGACCAGGACAAACTGTCGTCTGCTTCTACTAACACTTTTGGTCTTATGTTGACTTAGAAGCACTGCCCTGACAGCAGCACATGATGTATTACAAAAACTGGAAATTAAAAAGAATGACCTAAGTTCTATAGATGAATGAAGTCAGTCACTTAGAGTCAAGATTTATGTATCTGGCATAGTAACAGAGTTCTAAATGTAATACAGAGGCAAGATTGCATTCTGTTTTAGAACATTTGTGAGCCAACACAGCCAAAGGAACACTGAAGAAATGAAAGATCAGACCTGAAAATAATGTCCAGCTGTAACATTTATGGCATCACCAACTTAATCTTATGTGAAGTACAAGGTGCTATAATAAATAACTCTGAGCCCTCATTTGGCTGTTATCTGTGTAGCATGGTCTGTTTTTTTAACTAATGATTAAACAGATTGTGTGTTTGATAGTGGGTGTGCATCTCTAAAGTTGAGGAGGAGAGGTAACATTTATTTCTTTCTGGCCATCTCCATAGTCCCATTTAAAGGGTAGCATGGCCTTTGCTTGATTTCATGACAGGTTGAAATAGATAACGTTGTTGCTTTTATTGTTTTTTGCTCCATTTTTTTTCAGTGGAGCTTTTGAGTGTTGTTACCTTCAAGCCTAAGTACTGTAGCAGCAATAAACAGACAACCTATTTCTTCACACTCTGCATGGATTACATGTACTGTGATTCTCTGAGACCCCAAGTAAGAATTTCCAAATGCAAGGGTACAGTTTCAGTCTATGGGGAGTTAGTCTCCCTCTGGCACTGACTTACTCTCAGTATTACCCCATCTTCTATATGTCTTTGGCTAATGACTCTCTTGTGCTAAGCAGTTATCAGCCTAATTTCTTACCATCTTTACCAAATTCTTTCCGGCCAATAGAAAGTGGCAGAATGCTACCACTTATGCTCCTGGGTGTCCAGATCTGGATGTCAGTAGGTCAGCTTACTGAATTACTCCTGACGGGTTCACTGTCACTTGCCATTTGACTGGAAAGATAATGCACAGGGATACTCGAATACTAAACCAGGTGTGGATTGAGAATAACCTTTTTTTCATTTTCAGGACAGACTCATCGGTCTTCACTGGTGCATAAAAATTTAAAAAAATGAACACTGAAAGGTGTGATGCCCCACCCCATGAAGACTGAAGAATGGAACTTGTGCCTACAACCTCTTCCTCATCTGCTTCCCCTAAGGCTTTGCCCTTCCATGTAGTGTTGATATATTTCTCTCTCGTTTTGTAGCACAGGTTTTATCACTGCACATTCTTGTTTTATGTTTATTAGACTGTCAATTGTTTTGTAGGTCATTTAGCACATGCCGATCCACCTGCACATCATACTGCATTTTAACAGAAAAATGGTGCCACTGTGATTAATGTCCTTGCAGTGTGTCCTCCCCTACCCGTGCCCCAAGGGTAAATCTGGAAATGAGATAACTGATCGTTGAATCTCTCCCACAGTGAAACTGATTAAGTAGTTTTAGGCAGTACTCTTATTGTAAGTCTAACTGTTGCAGTATGTTAAGACAGTGTTACCAGAGAAGTGCATTACAATACAAACCCTCTTCAACTTGTTAAGGCTTATAAAGGAGGACAGTGCACTGAGAGAGGGTCAGTAAGACCCTTCATGCAAAGAATAACTAGAATCACTTTAGGATCTCCGGCAAGTCAGGCTAGGAAAGGCCAGATCCAAAAGTAACACCTTTCATTAAAAGCAAATTGCAGCTTATTCTGCTTGCCGTAATTTGTTATCACTAAAACGGTCATTCCAATAGTTCCTGCCAAGATGGGAATACTGGTGAGACTCAGACAAGTATTTGCTAATAAGATAAGAAATTTGGCTGGAAAGTAAATTGCAGACTATTTCGTACAGGCAGTAGGAGAAGGGGGTGTAGTGATGCAGCTCTTCTTAGCAGGTCTGTTTGTATTCTAGCTAGAGTTCCATTATGGATTATTTAAACAAAGTAAAGTATCCCTGCTGAGTCAGCCAATCTGCAAGGAACATTTCATAGCCTTTATTTTTTAATATAAATAGATTAGTAGTATGTAATTTTATAATCAGCATTCAGCCACTGTGCTCCTACCAGGCCGGAGTTATAAGTTCATGAATTGCAGTCATCTGAGCAGACCTTATAAGTGATTTTTTTATCTTACCAAAATAATCTTTGCATCCATGAACCTCTTATTTCTGAGCTGAGCAGTCTGTCATTACACAAATGCATAGCTCCATTAGGTATTCTGTAGCAATGTGGCTTGATTAAGTTTTTCCGTATGAAAAGCATGCACCTTAAAAGTCGATTCAGAACCCTGCTGAGGATCTATATCAAAGCAGCTAGAATGCAAAAAAAATATATATAATATATATATATACACTGATGTATTTAACCTGAAGAATGCCAAAGATGAAAAAAATAGTCATTTATAACCCTGAGCTGGTATATTGTGTGTTGCATGACACTGTAAATACAAATGAATTGCAACAGAATATGAGCACTTGTTCATACCAAGTATTTGGTCAAAGGAAGGAATACTGTTCATTGTATTAGAAAGAAGAATATACATCCCATACTCATAGATGAGATGCCAGGAAGAATAGGCCTGCAGGCCCTAACTGCTGAGGTATGAAGCTAGCGGTCTTGACCATGGCAGAGATCCTAATACTGAGTTGTTTGTCTTTCGGCTTTTTCCCGGTAAGGGGTCGCCACAGCGGAACTCCGGTCCACTAATGATTGGCAGTAGATTTTTTTATGAAACGCCAAGGTGCCAGCTTGATGCCCAACCTTCAACGAAGGCACGCCCATTTACGCACACATGTCTTTCCACAGGGAGGACATGCAGACTCCACACAGAAGGCACTCCCAAGCCAAGCCGAGAACTGAACGGGAGAACCTCTTGCTGTGAGGTAACAACGCTACCGCCATACCACTGCGGCATACAGATCCCAATACTGAGTACTTCTAAAAAATCTTTTTCTTAGTGCATCATCCAAGTTTGCACCAAAATCATATTTTACTGCAATTTCATCATGACTACATGCTGCATCACAATTTTATTGGCCTTCTAGGCACAGTAATTAAAGGAGAACCACACCCACAGACTGAAAAAATGTATATTTCATCATGTCTTGGTTTCCTACATTTTAACACCACTTTTGGAGACTGTGTACTTTTTTTATATTTTTAAATGTAATTTCAGAGTCTGCCAACATGGGCTCTGGCATCTTGATTTTTTAGCCTACCTCTAGATATCCCACATTGCAGTGTTTGGCTTTAAAATATTATATCATAGCTCCTAGCTGCTGTCAATGTGACTTTGCATGTATTTAAACATATACCCTGATTTCTTTTAGTCAGTCAGGTTTAATCAGAATCAGATTTATTGGCCAAGTATGCATACATGCAAGGAATTTGACTCCAGTTTCAGTTATTCTCCAAGTATGAATTACATAAACGACATCCATACAACTACTAATTACAAGACAACTGACATACATGCAACTATTAAGAACAAGACATAAAAGTAAATATACATATACATACAAGATGCAAAGTGCAATTCAGTGCAAGAAACACTGAAAGAAACCAGTATTAACAATATGTAAACAATCCTGCTGAATCCTCAGAGACTTGGGAAAAAGAATACCCCAACCTAATAAGCTGAGTTAACCATTTATGAACTTGATGGCCTGTGGAAAAATACTGTTTTTATATCTGCTTGTTTTGGTGCGTATTAATCTATAACGTCTGGCTAATGGTAATAGTTCAAAAAGATGGTGGCCTGGATGTGAAGGGTCTGTGATGATTTTCCCTGCCCTTTTCATGACTCTGGAATAGTACAGGTCCTGTAAGGAGGTCAAACTAGCACCAATGATATTTTCAGTGGATGTGACTATTCGATGTAACTTATGTTTGTCATGATTAGACAGAGATCCAAACCACACTGTTTTGGATGAGCTGAGAACAGACTCAGTGACTGCTGTATAGACCTGAATCAACAGTTCCTGTGGGAGGTTTTAAAATGTTTGCACTGTTGTCGCTGGCTTGATTTTAAAATATGCCTTAAACATTACAGAGGCTTCTATGTAGCCATGTGGTAGCATCTGTAATGCTGACTAATAACTCCATGTTATTGTCTTCAGCGGTGCAGTTCATAAAGGTTATTCAGATCTCCTTGCACATGCTGACCAGAGCTCTGTAGCTGCGATCTTTCTAGCTGGGTTGTCTCACAGCTGAATGAATACTTTAAACTCATCATATTCCTGTCTCATAAATGAACTATATTGAGAAACAAGACATGGGGGGGACCAACCAACGCCTTTAGGCACACACTACTGTCTGAACACTAAGCAACTGTGTAAATGGATTTAATACTGCAGCATGGCCTGCTTTCATAAAAAACACTGCTGCCAACATTCAGGCAGTATTTTCAATTAACCACACCTGTGTAGAAAGGCACACTAATAGAACCCAGATTTGTTTGAGAGACTTTGGCTGAAACCTTAAGACTTGTTTGCTCTGGAGAATTAATAAAGTATAGAGCTGTAGCAGATTTCTGGTATGGATGCAGAAACCAGGTGGTGTTATAATCAGGATATAACCAACTCCATACTTGAGATATTAGTGATGCCTTTGCATGATGTGTCAAATAAGGGAAATGCACATTCTTTACTCTAATGAGAGTTTGGATATATTCTCAAGGTTTTGGAGCATCCAGAGAAAACAATACGCTTAGGTCATTCATTGCCATAGACAGCATAATGAATATCACTGACAGAGCAGAAAGGAGGTATAACATTTTAGGAAGTACAAAGGCTCAAACAGTAGCTGGTTCAGTTTCCTATTATATGATTTAAGATGCATTCTTTCAAATGCGTCTTTATCGAACTTGAAAGCACGAAACGGCAAAATACTGAAACGGCATATTAGTGAATTCTTTCCCTTGGAAAGAAATCGCTTGGCCGCCTTTGTTATTTTGCCATTTTCGTCACTGTAGTGTGATCTCGGAGTTGGTATATTTCAGTAGGGGGGGGTGAGGAGCGAAGCCCCCCACTTATGTAATGTTTTAAAGTTTTTTTTTTTCTTTTTTGGACTAGTGATTCTTTTCCCTGGGAAAAAAATTGCTGTTCTAAGTGTTTGGGATTGTAAGCTTTTGCTTACATGGGGTCGATAAATCAGCTTGTGCTTTTTTAAGGATTCACTGATTTTAATATAGACCCACTGGTTCTTCTAGTAGCCATAATAAACTTAAGAATGCAAATTCTGTGGTGTTATGGTATTATGGCTAATTAGAACTTGAGAGTTAAGGCTGTAGGTATGCTTTGTAAAGTACACTAAATAAACTATTAAATATTTAACTGTTTTGTAATTGCTAGCAAAAATGAATGCTACTTTAAACACTTCAAGGAGAGAGAGAAGATGAGCACTGACATGTATGACTTTGGTATGTTTATTGTGTGTCCTTTTAACACAGTGCATTTAGCAATAGCTAAATCTTTCTCAACGATTGTAAAAATACATATTGTAGAAGTTGTTCAAAGTGAAATGCAAAGAGAGCCAGCAAAAGCTCTTTACGTGTTGGTGAATACCCTTTCATTTTAAATACGATGATTATCAGTAATGTCAGTGTGCCACACTATAAATTGTAAAGCAAGGGAGACAAAGAAATCCCTGTCTGGTTCAATGTGTGGATTTGGAATGGAGGGAACCAGAGCAACTTCTATTGTTGGGCCTGTATGTATTGTCTGAGGAAGTGTAATTAGTTATATCAGGATACCTGTGTTCTAGGAGAGCAAGTAAATAATATAGCAATAACCCACGCCTGGGTGTGGGTAATGCTGGATTTACCCACAGTTGGTGTGGTTTGGTCACGAGGGCGAAGCCCGAGTGGCCAAACAAAGCCAACCATGGGTAAATCCAGCATTACCACACCCAGAAGTGGGTTATTGCTATTATACAATGACATTATTTAAGAAAAAAATAATTACTTTTCTTAAATAATGGCATTGTATAATGCCTCCTTGCTGCCCTTCCACAGCTGTCTGGTATTTTGCAGCAGTTCTGATGTACTGCGCATGCGTATGCCTATGCAGTACATCAGAGCTGTGGGCAAAAGCAACGGAGAAAGCAAGATCTCCGTTGCTTTTTACAAACTGTTTTGCTATGTTAAATGGGTTTAACATAGCGAGAAAGCTTTTAAAAAAGCAACGGAGAAAGCAAGATCTCCATTGCAATTGCATTTTACAAACTGTCTTGCTATATTAAATTCGTTTAACATAGTGAGACAGTGTGAATTAACAGAGATTTGGCATTCTCCGTTGCTGTAAAAGAAAGAGTTATAGTAATGGAAAAAGTCTGGATCTTTTTCCATTACTATAACTCTGATTTACAACGTGCACACTGACCAATCAGCGTGCATGTTTTTGAATATTAATGGGGGGGGGGGGTCGTTTTATAATACTATTTAGCTTTGTCTTTTTTTTTCACATCTTATGATCTTCTACCAATCCATAAACTTGATGTCCAGCACTCTACAAGGATTATACTTGCCCATGATTCTAACAGATGGGCAATTCATAAAATATAACGACATTACTGTTGCATCACACATTCTCAGACCCATGACAAGTTTGCCATAAACAAGCACCCTCCACAGGGCTATGCATAGGAATTGATTTTCTACGAATATCTGCACAAACAGTAAAATATAATTGAAGTAGAACAACAGCCTGGAGATATGGGGCTGTGGGGCTTTCATTTTATGATTGTTCTTTTATATCATATATAGTCAGTGAACTGCATTAAAATCATAAAACTTTCCAGTTCATCTGCTTTGTTCACGTTGTAGTCACCCCTACATTCCCGCAGGTCTTGTGGACTTGGTCAGTATCAGAACTGGGATGCTGATTTCTTACTAGCTCTAGCTGTGTTTTGAACACTACAGCTTGACAATGTATGTATGTGCATTCTGCCAATTATTTGCTGAGAGTTATGACACATTTTACTTTTAAGTGTTCTGTACGTCACTCTCGCTGGCACTACTGTGAAGAATAGTAAGGTGTTACATGGATTCATTCAGCCCTTTTTGCACTGGTGCACCATAAGCCCTCTTCCAATAAAGTGGGTTGTCAAACCCATCACGACACATGATGTAGCCTATTTATGGACTTCTGACTGCAGAACTATGGAAATACCCAAGACTAAATAAAATTGAAGGCAGTTGACTGTTCCAGTGGCAAATAAGGCAAGTAATAATTTGGTTTATTAACGTATGCTTTAACTGGTATATCTTGGAAGTATGCAGGTATGTAGGTCAGTGAACACATTATGCTGAATGCATGTTTATGGCTGATGTCTGTATCATAGTTCAATATTTCAAACTGCAGCATCTGACCTCTGTGATGTCTCCCTTATCTCCCCCAAGACTCTGTATTATCATTGTCTAACATGATATTGATTCTCTATTTGTGACTAAACTGTATCTTAACTGCTTTTATTTAAATATACTCTTCAGCTTTTCCCTTGGGCCTCCACTGAAAATGGGACGCACCCAGCTGGACTGTCGTGAAATGAAAATAAATAATATTGAACTGATAGATAGCTGACAACTGTCCACTAGCTTTTTTTTAATTATTACCAGTTTGTTTAAGAAATCTCTTATGAAATGATTTTTGTTTATTTCGCTTTTTGTTAAAGTTATTTTTGTATAAATGTGTTTCAATAAAATAAAAAACAAAATACAATTAAGCAAGGACACTCCACAAAGGGGGAGCCACCACAGAACCCGGAAACTACCGCCCCATTAGCCTGGTCTGCAAGGCCATGGAACGTATCATCATGGAACTTATAAGCAAAGACATTGGTAATCTCACAATTCTGGACCCCACCCAGTTTGGGTTTGTAAAAGGCAGATCATGCCTCTTAAACCTGATGGACCTCTTTGAAGCAGTCACCAAAGCTGTAGATGAGGGTAAGGTGGTTCACATAGCCTATCTAGATCTCGCCAAGGCTTTTGACACCACCCCCCACTTTGGAATTATAGATAAACTCACTAAACTAGGTATAAATCCCTATGTCACAAGATGGGTTGCCAACTGGCTCACTGACAGAACCCACACTCTGAAAGTAGCAGACTCCAAATCCGACTTCAAACCAGTGACAAGTGGAGTACCACAGGGTTCAGTCCTGGTGCTCTCCTGTTTGGTATCTACTTTTCTGAAGTACAGGCCAACACAGAAGGTCTTTGGCTAATGAAGTTTGCAGATGACTGCAAACTAGGAGCCATAATCAAAACTCCTAATGATACAGATGCCTGATGTCAAAGCCATGGTTTCAAGCTCAATGCCAAAAAGTGCATTGTCCATCCCCTTTGGTAAAAACTCTGTACCCATGAGCTACCACATAGGTGGTAGTCAACTTAATACCGAAAGTGTGATAACAGACCTTGGGACACAGGTGGACAGCAGTCTCTCCTTTGATAATCACAGCACCACAGTAGTCAGAAATTTTTTCTAAATGGCACACCTCATCACAAAAGGTTTATCATCTAGGAAAAAAGAGGTCATTGTTCCTCTCTACTCGTCACTCATTAGACCCATTATAGAGTACAATGCCCCTTTTGGTATGTACCTCACAAGACATCTACAACAACTGGAAAGGCTGCAGAAATACCTCACAAAGAAGATTACCAGCCTCAAACAGATGCCCTACGCAGACCGTTTAAAAAAACTCCAGTTTTACTCCATTGCATATCGCCTACTCAGAGGTGATCTCTGCCTGACATACAAAGCTATGTCAAACCCAGAACTGTTGGACATAATCCACTTAAAGAAATCCCAATCCCTCCAAGCTACGTGCTCTAAGGACCTAAACCTTGTCACCACAATAAACAGAACATGATGGAGGGATAGATTCCTGTCCCAGAGACTTCCCATACCGTGGAACAAACTACCTATCTATATCAAACAAAGCTCCTCATTAGCACTCTTCATGAAAAATCTTGATGACTGGATGGGAAATAGGAAAATTCACCCCAGGGATCACCTCTGTGGCTCTGCTCGACAGGGGCACAGGAAAATAATTTTCTTGGGTGGCGAAAGCCAGGGTACCTTTTGGCTAAGCTTATATAGGGCCTAGGGCCAATAACCTAGTACCTACATATGAACCTATGAGATCTGGAATACCTTTGAAAGAAACTATAAACAGTTTTTGTACATTACTGTTATGGCAAACAGAAATGACCAAAAAATGTTAGACTGACTGCATCATCATAAGAATTTATGCCGTTGACTCACAGTCCATCAAAAACAGAAAACAAAAAAAAATTGTTTCTCTAGGAGGGCAACCTGCTGCACTCCACACTCGGGGAGCTGTGCTGCCTCTACAGTGTACACTAAATCTGTTAACTCTAAGACTTCACCTAATTGTGGATACATAGAAACCACCTTACCCCTACTTTTCAGCAGTAAATCACAAAAATGTAAAAAACAATTTCCATACTATAAAGTGTCCATTCAGGTACACACAAACTAGATAAAATGAGCATAATTAGATATTTTAAAACATCTTTTCTGACACCATCTATATTAGGAAGCTTAAAAGTAACTTATAATTCTGTAATGACTTCTCTCCAATGGTACCTGCTTCACTGACTCTAAGGATATTAATATTCTTGCAGACAAATTCTCTTCCAAATTCACTCCATCTACCCTTCTCTCTGCTCCCCCATTTCCAATCACTCCCCTACTCCTGATGTTAATTTGGATCATTGCCAAAATTAAAAATACTACTTCAGTAGGTCTGACAATATATCCCTTGATGCCTAAAGTGCCACTTAGCAAAATCCCTCCATTAGCTCTTCAACCCAAGTCTGTCTACTGGTTATGGCCCTGAGGAATAGAAAATGGAAGTGGTGGTCCCCTTGCATAAAGGTGGTCCAAATATTGACCCTAAGAATTACAGCCTATTAGTCTGACTAGTGTTCTATTGAAAAACTATAGAAATGATTATAACTGAACTAATAAACAATGATATAGTTGACCTTATATCCCTGGGTGCATACCAAAATGGCTTTGTAAAAGGCAGGTCATGCCTGCTCAACCTAGTTGTGTTCTTTGAAAGAGTCACTGAGGCTATGGGAATGGGGCATATACTTCATACTACTTGATCTTGCCCAAAGTCTTTGCCATTATCACTTATGTTGGGATTATTGACAAACTTTTCCAACACAACATTAACCCATACAAAGTTTACGGGGTTGGTAATTGGCTATCTGACAGAACCCATACAATTAAGATTGGAGATATTTGCTCTAGTCAGAAATTTTCACTAGTAGTGACCCACAAGGCCCTGTCTTGGGTCCCATCCTCTTTGGTACATATTTCTGGAACATAAATGCTGATATTAAAGGACTGTGGCTAACCAAGTTTGCTGGTGATTGGTGATTGAAAACTGAGGGTAGTTATCAAATTCCACTCTGATACTCAAATTCTTTAGCAATGACTGACCCAGACAAATGCTTAGTGTATTAATCATGGGCTTGCCCTGTACATCAAGAAATGCAACATAGTTTCCTTTGGTAATATAGCTTTACTACTGACTTCTGTATAGATAACATTCCACTTAAGTTTGACACAATCATCAGGGACATGGGTACATATGTTGATAACAGACTGTCCTTTGACCACCATGTCTCTGTGGTGGTTAGAAATTCCTTCTGTCTTGCAGAGCATATTCCTTGTGGTGTTTCATCAAGGTGAAAAGAAGTTATAGTCGTACTTTAGTCATCCCTTATTAGGCCCATCATTGAATTTAATGCACCCTTCAACAAGTACATCACCAAACTCCTAAAGCAGCTGGAGAGACTGCAATGTGTCCACACCAGAAATCTCTCTGGTCTTAATAACGTTAGCTACTGTGATAGACTAAAAGCATTAGTCCACTACTCCACATTATATAGACTTCTAATGGTGATCTCTGCCCATCTTTCCATTCTTCTTCTTCACTCAGTAATTGTGTTTATTCCAGTAGTTAAAAGATGCAACAGCTTTTTTGCAACTTAATTTGCTTTTCCATTTGACAAAGACCTAAGTTGACCAATCCATGGTAGGAGACCATCTTTCCTGTGTTTGTTGTGTTATTATTTGGCCAAAAAGAGTATTGTGTACAATAGCTGACAATGGGACAGAGAGCTGATTACATTTACGATGATCATGTTATCAAGCTAGGTAGCCTATTAGAAACCATGTAGCTGTGTCCAGTATTCTGCTGCTTGTAGGTAGTAGTACAGGCTATGCTCCCAGTACAGTATACGTGCCCATTAGAATTCACATGAAGCTCTACATCTTTTAGTATTGAATTTATGCTACTGTATAGGTCATAGAGAGCATGTATGGTGTCAAGAAAACATGATGCAGAATTTTGCATGCATGCAATCTGCACTATGATGATGAAAATGTTCCATGAAGAGCTGTAAGGGGCTGAAAATCTGGTTGTTGTAAACAGTTTTAAATTTATTTGACAAAGTAACCAGTTTGTATGTCTCCAAGGTACTAATAAATTGTGGATCAGATTGGAACTTTGTGAATCCATAATTCTAAGGGTAATGAACACAGATTCAGTGACTATATAAAAGCTGGCATTTATACCTTGATTAATCCCTACTTGTGTCTTGAATATCAGAAAATTAACTGACCAAGTATTTAAAATTTTGGACCACCACTGACTTTTTTAAGCCTTAATTATTGCCTAAATATGTGCAATAATTCTAATATGTTGAATATTTTGTAGAATCTGGTATTTCAATGGTGGGATAGCATTAGATAACCTCACAACAATATTAGCACCAAAAACAACAAAAGTAAAACAAAAACACTCCAAAAATGGAAACATGATATTTATTGTATACACATTGAAGTGTTTTTCCTCACAAATAATTAGGAATTTCTTCAGAGCTAATAAGTTGCCTTCTTCAGAACTAATAAAGTTGGTACAGAACAACTTGCGTTTACAGTGGGTGTTGATTCTCCCTACATTTCAACTCCTCCAAATTTGGTATAGATTTTGTAAGCATATAACTTACTAATTTTTCAAAGCTAAGTAATAGCATTATAAACACCACCTGCCTGCCTATTAGATTTATCGTTAGAATATATATATATATATATATATATATATATATATATATATATATATATATATATATATATATATATATATATGGTTCTAGGTTACATACCCGACAGCTGCTTTCACCGACAACGGATTAGCGGGCGCCAGAAGATCGACATGCGGAAGACCGACGCTACGGATCAAAACGCCGACGCCAAGGATAGTGACTTGGAAAAAGGCTGTGTGAGTATGCGGTGGTGACGGATGTTAGGGTGTGAGTAAGGTAAGTGTGGATATTGTCGGTCTGTGGGGATAGGGGTGGGTTTAGTGATTTAGGGTCAGTGTGCGGGTTAGGTAAATGTGCGGTAGTGGTAGTGTTTGGGTTAGGGGCGGGTTAAGTGAGTTAGGGTTAGGGCGCAGGTTAGGTAAGTGTGCGGTAGTAGAATTTTTTGGGTTAGGTGCGGGTTAAGTGAGTTAGGGTTAGGGTGCGGGTTAGGTAAGTGTGCGGTAGTAGTATTTTTTGGGTTAGGGGCGGGTTAAGTGAGTTAGGGTTAGGGCGCGGGTTAGGTAAGTGTGCGGTAGTAGTATATTTTGGGTTAGGGGCGGGTTAAGTGAGTTAGGGTTAGGGTGTGGGTTAGCTGAGTGTGCGATAGTGACGGACCTTAGGGTAAGGGTTTGGGTTAGGGTTGTAGATAGTTGTGTATGTGAGGTTTAGTGTGGGTTTGTGAGGATTTTGGTGTGCTTGTGTTCTGTGTGTGGTTTTTGGACAGGGGATGTGTTTTGTTATTTGATTGTTGTTATTGTGGTGTGTGCAGCGTATGAGGTTTCGTGTTTGTGGACCGTTGGTTATTTGTTTGTCGGGCATGTGAGGTTTCGTGTTTATGGTTTGTCGATTATGTGGTGTCGATGTTTGTGTTGTCGGTGAAAGCAGCTGTCGGTTATGTAACCGAGAACCATAATATATATATATATATATATATATATATATATATATACAAATATGTATGTAGATTGTGTGTTTAACAAGAAATGTTACTGCCAAGTGATCAAAGGTGAAGTGGCAGGAGTAACTTTTGTTTGCCAATTTGATATTAGCTTGGTGAAACTGTTTGTATAAGGATGCTTTATTTCAGAATGTTTCTTTATATAAACATTATATTGAAGGTCTGTTTTTTTCTGTCTCTCTCTCTCTGCTTGTGAGTGTGGAATGCCAATACAAGTTCGTTGACAGAATTTGTAGAATCACTGAGCAGAAGCACTACCTTTTCATTTTATAGTTGGACATAATTGGAAAACACTTTCAAATTTTAGTTGTCAATGTTTTTATGAACAGTGAGAGAAATGCTTTAATAGTACAGTATATAGAAAGCCTACATTTGTTAATGACTACATTGTGGTGGCAATCATCCAATTTTTAGGAAAAATAATTTTTACTGGGAACATCTTTTACAAGCTTATGTTTACCAGTAGTGGTGTTGCTTTTGAAAGAGTAGGATTTTTAACTGAACTATTTTAGAATAAAGATTAGTATCACAACATTTCAAGAAAGATTTCTACAGAAGTTATCTCTAAGATAATGATTAGAGCCCTCCCCATCCCATTTAGTTGATGGATTACCAGTGTCAAACAATAATACTGATGGACAAGGATATCATACAACTTTTTGATTCCAGGAGACAGTAATTGTATAGCCAACATTCTAAGGCAGAATTAAAAGATCATACAAGTAACTCAGAGTTACCACAAACAAAAGGCCAGTGAATACAACCAGATATTTTATTAAAACTAGTTCACAAATCTCTAGCTCCTCGGCTATTGCAGCCTTTGACAGAGTATGACTCCATCTTCTTAACTCCTCCCTTATATATTCATCCTTATTACACAATTAAGCAATAAAATAATAAAACCATTAGTTCACCAATTATTCATACAATTTCTTACCATAGCATCACAACAAACACTTCCAAGTGCATTCATGAGTCGAACCTTTTGGCCACAATGTAACAAATTTTAAAATCAACATAGTCTCTTTCCTTCTTAACAAATTTTTAACTTCAAAAGCGGCCATGAAATTATTTACTTCTACCTTCTCTAATACAGTCGTTTCTAATCCATTTGGGTTTCCATTGTGGCACTCATTAAAATGTATTGCTATTGGACTAGTTTGTCTCTCACGTGTTCCTTTAATCTAATGGAGAAGCTCCTTTTGCTTCCCCCCACATATCTTTCAACAGGGACATTTCAGTCCATATATTACTACTTCACTGTTGCAGCTATATAAATTTTTAGTATGGAATTTCTTACCACTGATGTTTGTAAAATCTTTCATTACACACCTACAGAAACTACATTTACCACATGTCAATGTCCCTCTTATATTCAGCTCTTATGTATTTGTTATGGGAGGCATTTTAAATTTGCAATGGACTAAAAAATTCCTCATACATCTGCCTCTTCTCAAAGAAACTCTTGTCTTTTTATTTTCTAAAAAATCTACATTCCTTTAGAGAAGATTCCAGTAATACTTTACCTGACTAATCAATTATTCAGAAAATAATGTGTAAGTTGATGTAAAATATATACATTCCTGTTCATTTTTATATTTATTATTCATCTTTCTATAATTCCTTCTATTCTTGTTATTAACTCTTTCCATTCCTTTCACTACCTCTGTATCATATCCTCTTTCACAAAATTTTGTAAAGGTTTCGTTAATTTCCCAGTCAGCTTCAATTGGGTCATTACATAATCTTTTGACCCTAAGAAATTCCCCATATGGGATAGACTGAATAGTGTGTTGGAGATGGCAACTTTGTCCATGTAAAACATAGTTTGACTTTAAATTTTCTATGTATACGAGTTTTTAAACCTTTTCCTACAACTCCTTCAATACTCACGTCCAGGTAATTTACCTTATTGCCTACCTGTAAATCATCAAACCTTATTCTTTCCTCATTCTCTACCACCAGCAGGGAATGGACAATATATGAAAATATTCAGAAACCACAGGGAAGCCACAAACGGAGTTGGAATGGGCAAGAGCACAGCAAGGAAAGTGGGCCCTACCGATGGACATATAAACGAGGTAAATGGAATTGACTGTAGTGAGACTGAAAAGTTTACAGCAGAATATGTGGTAAATGTATCTGGATGTGAATTATCAAACTGTGAGAAAAATGTGTTAAACAAAGGTTTAAAGTTCATACCCACCACTCAGCCAAGACTTCATGAATTAAAAGGGGACATTGTTTGTTTAAATTGTAAATTATATTTAATGGATTACTTTAAAGACAGAGAAGGGGGATATTGAGTTTAAAGATAGAGAAGGGGGGATATTGAGTTTAAAGATAGAGAAGGGGGGATATTGAGTTTCATGTAACTGATGAAAGTAATGTATCATTTAGTAGTAGTGATAGTTTTTTTCTCATATAACTCAAGTGAAATGTTAAATGCGTATTGAAACTGAATACGTAAAATGTTAAATTGAAAAGTGATTTCATGCCTCCCTAAAAAAATGAAAACATCAAGCAGTTTGTAATGTTATTGAACTATAGCACTGGGAAGGAATATTATACTTTTCTCAAAAATATTCACAAAGTTAAATATAATTTAAATAAAAGGGAATGGAAAAGCTTGAATGATTTAAGTCAGAAAAGGGAGCTAATATTTAAACCAGCTGATAAGGGGGGTAAGTTGGTTATCTTACACTATTCACAGTATTTAACTATGTGTTATACACACTTAAATAATGAGTCAGTTTATGAGAAAGTGGGGATAAACGAATGCAAAAAAGCAGAGGTAGAATATCAGGATTTAATAAATAAAGGGTATAACTTACATTACTTTTCTTATGAAGATATACAATATAAATTTAAAGGAAAGAAAAACTCAATGGCCCAATTCTTTTGTGTCCCCAAAAATTCATAAAAATTTGCTTAACCCTCCGGGACATCCAATAGTCTCGGCTTGTGGACATTTCACACATAACCTAGGATGTTTTTTACACCAATATCTCTTGCTAATAGTAGAAAAACTGCCTTCATACATTAAGGATGTGTTTGATTTTTTGGAGAAGGTAAAAGATGTAATATGGCAAGAAGATATGTATTTGATAGTAATTGACATATTTTGTACACTAGCATCAAGCATGATGATGGTATGAAAGCAATGAAGTTCTACTTAGGAGAGTGTGACACAATATATATCAGACTTACTTATGTTCTGTTTACATAATAATATTTTTAAATTCAATGGGAGTCTATACAGATGATTACAGGGAACAGCAATGGGGGTAGCTTTTGCCCCTACCTATGCAAATATTTTCAGGTTCCTATTACAAGACCAAAGATGCATTCTTTCAAATGCATCTTGGTCAAACTGAAAAGACTGAAAAGGCAAAATATTGAAGCGGCTTTTAAGCAAATTCTTTCCCTAGGAAATAATTAGCTTGGCCGCTTTGGTACTTTGCCATTTTTGGCACTGTAGTGCGCTCTCAGAGTTGGTATATTTAAGTAGGGGGGTGTGGGGGGCACAGCCCCCCACTTAATGTAATGTTTAAAGTGTTTTCTTACTTTTTTTTTTTTTTTTTTTTTTTGGAACAGAGATTTTTTTCCCTTGGAAAAAAATCGCTGTTCTGACAGTTCGACATTGTAAGCTTTCACTTACATAGGGTCGATTAATCACCGTTCACTTTTTTAAGCGTTTGGTGATGTAATATAGACCTATATTTTCATGGGACATTTTGAAAGTCTGTGTGTGTATATATATATATATATATATATACACACACACACACAAATAATTGTTTTCTTAGGTATGTAATAAAGTATTACCATTCTATAGATGACTTAGTGTTCATTTGCAAAGGTGGACATGGAGAAGTAAAAAAAATTATTAAAAAGCTACATGAGAATGAGGAAGGAATAAGTTTTGATGGTTTACAGGTAGGCAGTAAGGTAAATTACCTGGACGTGAGTATTGAAGGAGTTGTAGGAAAAGGTTTAAAAACTCGTATACATAGAAAATTTAAAGAGACAAACTATGTTTTACACGGACAAAGTTGTCATCCCCAACACACTATTCAGTCTATCCCATATGAATAATTTCTTAGGGTCAAAAGATTATGTAATGACCTAGTTGAAGCTGACTGAGAAATTAATGAAACCTTTAAAAAAATGTGTTAAAAAGGATATGATACAGAGGTAGTGAAAACAGGAATGGAAAGAGTTAATAACAAAAATAGAAAGAATTATAGAAAGATGAATAGTAGATATAAAAATGAACAGGAATGTTTATATTTTACATCAACTTACACATTATTTTCTGAACAATTGGTTAGTCAGGTAAAGTATTACTGGAATCTTCTGAAAAGGAATGTAGATTTTTTTTTTTAAAAAATAAAAAGACAGGAGTTTCTTTTAGAAGAGGCAGAAGTTTCAGGGATTCTTTTAGTCCATGGCAAATTTAAAATGCCTCCCATAACAAATACAAAAGAGCTGAATATAAGAGGGACATTGACATGTGGTAAATGTAATGTCTGTAGGTGTGTAGTGAAAGATTTTACAAACATCAGTGGTAAGAAATTCCATACTAAAAATGTATATAGCTGCAACAGTGAAGTAATAATATATGGACTGAAATGTCCCTGTGGAAAGTATTATGTGGGGGAAAGCAAAAGGCGCTTCTCCACTAGATTAAAGGAACACGTGAGAGACATAAACAGACAAACTAGTCCAATAGCAATACATTTTAATGTGTCACAATGGAAACCCAAATGGATTACAAATGACTGTATTAGAGAAGGTAGAAATAAATAATTTTATGACTGCTTTTGAAGTCAAAAATTTGTTAAGAAGGAAAGAGACTATGTTGATTTTAAAATTTGTTACATTGTGGCCAAAAGGCTTGAATCATGAATGCACTTGGAAGTGTTCGTTGTGATGCTATGGTAAGAAATTGTATGAATAATTGGTGAACTAATGGTTTTATTATTTTATTGCTTAATTGTGTAATAAGGATGAATATATAAGGGAGGAGTTAAGAAGATGGTGTCATACTCTGTCAAAGGCTGCAATAGCCGAGGAGCTAGAGATTTGTGAACTAGTTTTAATAAAATATCTGATTGTATTCACTGGCCTTTTGTTCATGGTGACTATCTACTTTTGGAAAGTGAAGAGGTTACACAAGTAACTCAGAGGATGTTGGCCGCAGTCATCCAGTGGTTAGCATTGTCGCCTCACAGCAAGAGGTTCTCTGGTTCATTTCTCGGCTGGAGCGCCTTCTGTGCAGAGTCTGCATGTCCTCCCTGTGGTCGAGTGAGTTTTAAAAGACATGCAGGTAGGTGTGTGCGAGTGTGTTTGTGTGTGTGTGTGTGTGTGTGTGTGTGTGTGTGTGTGTGTGTGTGTGTGTGTGTGTGTGTGTGTGTGTGTGTACCTTCTGTGAAGGTTGGGCACCAGACTGGCAACTTGACACCACAAAAACTCCACTGCTAATCAGTCTGTGGACTGGTGATCTGCTGTGGCAACCCCTAACCTGGAAAAGCTGAAAGACATTGCTATACAAGTAACTCAGAGTTGGCAGCAGTAACTAGAAGTGAACCAAAGGCCGTGTATAAAAAGAAACATAATTTAAAATCATTCCTAGAATATGGTCACAATAAGTATTTTGGTTTGACACCAAACCAACAGCAAAAAGTATCACAAGCAGATAAACAAACAATAGCTATTGAAGGGGCAAACCCCAAACGATGCTCTGTTGTTTAAGAACGTCTTTATGTGGCTCTTTCCATCCAGATAGTGCTTGAACTTCATCAGATACATTTTTACTCAAAATCAATCCTTTAAAATAGTTAATGACTGTGTCATGTGATCATACTATACAAATTTGCTTCCCCTTAAGTTAGTGATACACATATTTTAAAATGCATTCAAATAATGAATTTCTTCTAAAAAGTTTTACTTTATCAAATCTCTTCATTCCTACTATATACAGTTCACTCTAAACTTCATCACTAGTGCTTAACACACATACTACAGATATAAAATCTATCTGTCCAAGCTTTTAAGTTTAAGAACACTTAAAATCTAACACATCTCATTTATTCCAGGATAATAACATGCGTCCAACCAGAGTTACCATAATAATTCAAGCTTTTCTAGATTTAATGAGTGTGGCCCTCCTCTAGCGTCAATTGTCACTTGATCAGTACATTTAAATTTAAACTGGTGGTTTCTATTTTCTATATTTTGTCTAGCTAAGGTGTTCTCCTGCTTCTGCCGATTTTAATACTATAACCATGTTCATATATTCTGTCCTTTAGCTTCCTATCGGTCTTTCCAATGTAAAATGCAGGACTGCTTTGGCAGGTAGCTAGGTACACCACCATTCTTGATGTACAGTTGAATTTCCTTTCTAGGTAGTACTTCCTGTCCCTTATTTGAAATGTTGTACCTGTCTCCACATGTTTACAATAGTTGCACATATTACACTTGAACATTCCTGGTTGTTTAACCTGTTGTGAACAACCTTTACTTAATATGTACTTTTTCCAAATGAAATTTGTTTGAAATACATTGGTTTATGTCAGTACAAGAAAAGTACACCATTCCATATACAAGTTCAATTACTAAAGTTATCATCTATACTGTGATAAAGTCCATGAGTGGATGATGGATGGTGCACACTTTAGTAAGTCCTGGCATGATTTGATATGGACAGAAAATCCCAAGTGGCTGCTGAAACAAGGGTTAATTCTCCCAGGAGGTAAGGCAGGATGGAGCTGTAGGCAGAAGAAGTTAAGGTATACTATACCTGTACTAACAGGTCAATTTCAAAACTGTGGTCTTTGCAGAAAGAGAGTGAACAACTTTGGAGAGGCAGTCATTTCCTTATCTAGAAAGGAAATGAGTGTTTTGTACAATAAATGTCCCTTAAAAGTGAGGAATGTTAGATTTTACTCTATATCTGAGGAGTGTTATTTTCCAAATTTCTGAATTCAAGACTGGCTATAGTATGTCTCTTGAATTATTGTCAAGTCTGCTATATTCTAGTACTTATGAGAAGGTTGTTGATCTGCTGGTCAGTAGAAATCTGCTTATTACGTTTATAGTTTATGCTTACTTAAGTCTACTATACTGTATATGGGGGGAAGTATATCCATTTCTTTCTCTGCCACATGAACTCTCTTTTTTATTCTGTTTATTCTATTATGAATAAACTGTGATGTAAGCAATTAAAATGAGCCCACAGGAGTTAAAAAGATATCGAAACAGCCAGCATTTCTAGAACAGTTTGGTTCAGACACCTTGTAGGCAAGAAAATGTACTTTGTTTTGGCTATTTTGCCTTAAGTTGAAGTTAATATTTCATTTTAAATTGGGAATAATAATTCATTTTAAAACTTCAAGACTGTGGTTTTATTTTTCAGTCTTGGTGCAAGAAACCTCAAGATGTTGCTGTATGTATGTATATATATATATATATATATATATATATATATATATATATATATATATATATATGTAGTTATAGATCTAAGTAACCCTTTTAACAAAATTCAGTATAGCAATATCAAACAGTGAAATTTCTGTCCAATAGTACCAAGCAAAATACTGAAAAATCCCAGCCCTAAATATACTAACTCTCATTGTACAAGAGCGGAGAAAAGGACAAATTTCATTCTCCCCACTGTCACCTGATCTCAGATCAAAACAGAGCACCTGCTGACAGATGGAAACTTCTTTTGTTATTCAGTTACAGGGACAACTTCCAGTGAATGTGCAAAATGATATAATTTATTCAATGATGTGTTGTAACTCCAATCGCAGAGAAGGTCAAAGACAACAGATTACATTGGGTTGGGCATGTGTGGGGAAACCAGAAGGCAATTTCGTGAAGATTTGGGAGAGCCAGGATAAATGCAAAATTGAATGAGGATATCCAGCCAAGAGATGGATGAAATGTCTAAGAGAAGACATGTGATGGTCAAGCATGACTGTCAAAGAAGATAGGAGAGTGGCACTGAATTGAGAGAGGTGGGGATAGTTGACATGACACCCCTAAACCATGTAGAAAAAAAAATGGGAAATGGAGGTTAATGATGACTGGCAGTTTTTACTAATATGTAATGTGGGGAGCACTGCTGTTATATGAAAAAATTTACAAGTTAATCTTGTCGTGTTGTCCTTCCTGTGTCACACATACTGTTTTATACTTTGTTACCTACTAAGGTAAGCAGTACATAACATTTTCCACTAAAGGAGAATGAGCTAGATCAGAATGCAATAAAGAACAGGTACCAGCATAAAACAACTCGCCTGGTAAACCCCTTGCTTCAAATTCATATTAAAAATTTATAAAACACATGTTTTTCACACTTATTGTTTTGAAACTGCAGAATGAACTGAAGATATCAGACCGATGTACCTGTTACAAACCAGATCTTCACTTTTTTCCTCAAATTTCTGCAACGCAAAAAATGCCTAAAATAAGAAAAGTCCTGATAACAGATACTATAATGACGATTATGAAATTGTACCTTAAGAAGTTCATACATATAGTTATGAGCACAACAGGAAACCTGAAAGGAAGATTTTTCTTAAACCATGTGCACTGTTTTTAAAAGCCCTAGAAAAATGACTGAGTAAATAAAAGTAGTACATTTAAAAATATATTTTACTTTTCCATGCCTGACACCCGATTTAAAAAAATTAGATTTATTGGAATATTTAGTTCTGAATGCTTACATTTCTGTGACCACTTTACAATTATGCTGGATGCTTTACACAGGCAATAACTTGTCTAGTGTTATCATAGCTGTTTTAAATTACCATGTAGGAAGAAGCATCTGGAATTTGTACCTCAGGACTGAGGAAAGGGAAGAGTTTTAAATTCATAAAAATACGTTATAATTTACAGGGCTATTTTATTGTTAGCTTTGAGAACTTCTGATGGAACCATGTGCAAAAATATTAGTTCTTCCAAGTTTCTCTTCCTGAACTAATATGCCAATCTGAAGTTGATAATGGTCTTTTCATCAAGGATTGCTGCAGTTCCATCTTTATTACTGTGAGGCTTCATCCAAGTTCTCGGAACTGTTATCTCACATTCCTATTCAGTCTTGATGCTAGTAGGGAATACATCTGAGAGTCTGATATCCTTCTCACTCCAAGATTTTAAGAAAGGCAATTTTCCCATTCTCTTCAGCCTGGTAAAAGTTAAATAGTTGAAGGTCAACCAGATATTTCCTTCCAAGTAAATCATTAAAGGATTAGCTCAAGCATTTTAAGAGCAAGCCTTTGTCAGAATAAGATAGAAATTTCAAAATGGTCGGTCCCATTTCGTTGTAATGAGAGTATAGGGAGTTTGATTGGTCGGTCTTATTTTGCTGTAATGAGGGTATAGGGAGTCTGAGATCGCTCTACTCTTCCTTCCATTTGAGTGTGTCTGGGATATATGACGTGCTTTAGTTATCGAAGTAATGAAGGAACTGGTCATCTTTGCAATTTTTACTCCTCCTGGCTGTGCAAACATTGATATTTTGAGTTTTCTAGTATCTATATTCTTGACCATTTGGCTTGTCTTGAGGCCCTTGAGTTAGCTAGTTAAGAGAACTAGTTTGAATTTCAGTCTCCCAGTTTGTAGTGTTTAGTTCAGACATAATGCCTTTAATTTAAGTGATGAACTCCTGCTGTACATCCGCTAGTAGTTTCAGCTCAATAACTTAGAAGATTGAACCATTCTTATTTCTATAGTGCAAAGTTTTCAGCCATCATAACAGACTTCTCTTTCCAGTTACTGTAGTCTGATGATTGTTCCCTCCAGTCCTCATGGCTGTAGTTGCTTTTATACTTACAGATACAGACCAGCTTTCTGAAAGGAAAGTTGACCATTTTTTTTAGAATTTGACAGTATTTATTTTACTGGACATTCATTTAGTCAAATAATGCCATTGCTAGGCTGCTCCTGTGTAGTGTTGCTACTCATGAGAAGACAAGACTTTATTCCACATCCAATTGTTTAGGGTGTGTAATGTTACATCATTAAGGTTCAAATTTACTAGCTCCACAAAGAGAACTATAATAAGGTGCAGCCCATACTGAAGATTATGATTGTGTTTGAGATCATAACCACCTTATATGTTTGAAACAAGAATGGCAAGAAATTCACCTTGAGAATAGAAAGATGCAAAGATTGAAAAGTGACTCTTGGCATCTGCATGAAAAACAGATGATAAGATGGTTACGATCAAAGAAATATGACCATAATTCTTTGTATTGCTAGGAGATTTTTCTGCTCCATTACAGAAAAAAGTGTGGGAGTAGAAGCCCTTAATTTGATGCTAAGACACAGATATCGGATTGGAATGAAGTGTCATTATGCAAAACTAATTGCTGTAAAAGCTGTTAGTCACTTCAGTCTGCCACACAATTTACTTAAAACAGTGACAGAGTGAAGTAGTTAACACCTTTTATAGCTGTTTTAGCTCATCATTATCTGTAGTGGCCTGCAATGAACATTGTCAGTAAGCATCTTTATGAATTCCCAAAGTTAATTAATGTCTTGTCTTTTTCCTGATTTTTTTTTTTTTAAATGTAATTGCAGAACACCATGCACTACATAGCAAATGGCAGCAACAATAATTTCAGCCTTTATAGCTTTATAAGATTTCTATTTATCTTCAACATGTCACACGATGAGTGATTGTAGTAACAGTGGGAAGACTTTACTCACTCACCACAGTTTGCTATACAGAAGGATAGAAATAACTAATGACATAGATATATATAGAGAGAGGCAGGCAGACTAGGAGCCCAACATATAAAGAAAGTTGCATAAAGAGAGTCACTGACTGGCTGTAAATGAATGGTAAACAACTTGGTTCCATTCAGTCAACCAAAAAACATCAACCGAGATATACGTATGAGATATTTGTAAGATAGCTTATTAGTATTGCAAAGAGTTGTTTGCTGCAAATGGGAAAATAAGAATTTTCAACATTAAATATTTTGTAGCAATGGTTACATAACTTTGATTGCCAATATTCATGAAAATATTTACGTTAGCTCTGAGAAATGCTAGCAGTTATGCTCATGATGGTCTCAAAGGGAATGTGTGTTGAATACTTGAAGTAAAAATATTTCAAAATGTCTTATGTGTATGAGTTTACAGCCACAGAAGAAAATTCAGGTTCATATCTTGTGTGTATTTTTTTAGGAGTTATCTGTGACATGAGTACCAGTAAGAGTGAAAGGGAAGGTCTACAAGAGGGTAGTGAGACCAGCTATGTTATATGGGTTGGAGACAGTGGCATTGACAAAAAGGCAGGAGTCAGAGCTTGACGTGGCAGAGTTGAAGATGTTAAGATATGCACTGGGTGTGACAAGGATGGGCAGGATTAGGAATAAGTATATTACAGGGTCAGCCCAGGTTGGAAGGTTTGAAGACAAAGCCAGAGAGGCAAGATTAGATTGGTTTGGACATGTGCTGAGGAGGGATGCAGAGTATATTGGGAAAAAGATGCCAAGGATGAAACTGCCAGGTAACAGGAAAAGAGGAAGGCCGAAGATAAGGTTTAATTATGTGGTGAGAGAGGACATGCAGGTGGTTGGTGTGACAGGGCAAGATGCAGAGGACAAGAAGAAATGGAAACAGATGATCCGCTGTAGCGACCCCTAACGGGAGCAGCCGAAAGAAGAAGATGATCTTGTGTGTATTTTTAACTGTATGTTCTAAAATTTCAAATTAATTGTTTGTCTCTCTGAAAATGCTCGTGTCATGATCTAGGCATAGTCTTGTGTACTGAATGTAAATTCTTCTTTGTGTGCAAATGAAATACCATAAGTTATCAGAGTTTATGGCTGTATGGAAGGAATTATTCTACGCTGAATTATTGAAAAAAATGCCAACATTGCAAAGCTGCTCAAATGAAGTGCACTAAACCCTTACTACCAGGTTGCTTTCAGTAATTGTCCTTCATTTTAACACAATTTTATGACCCTGTTTTCAGACAAAAAATTACTAAACATTTACAGGTTTTGCATGGATTTACTGCAAAAGGATTGACAGTAAATGACAGAATCATAAATCCATCCATTCATCCACAACCTCCTTTTCCCAGTTTTGCACATGGGGTCTGGGTGTCACTTCAGCAGTGACCATCTAGAGCCAAGGTTTACACCAGCAGGTGGCTAGCCCTGCTGTGGTAGTTCTTCCACATCACACACTAGCACACAAACTTACACCTGTGGTCAGTTTAGAATGTCCAGTCCACCTACTGTATGTCTTTGGAATGTGAGAGGAAACCTGAGCACCCTGAGGAAACCCACAGGGAGGACATGCAGACTCCACACAAAAGGCACCCCAGTTGAAAATTAAACCAGAAAAAACTCTTGCTTTGAGGTGGCAATGCTATCTGCTGTGCCACGGTGAAACAAAAATTGAATAACACTAAAGAGAAATAATTGGAGATCAAAATATTGTATGACCATCCTGGTTGTGATCTGGATGACCCTTGTGTGATTAGTGGCACTTGTGCTGGGTAGTGTGGAATGGGGATGCTGGGAGCTTCTAATATCGTGTCACCCATCCTTTGGGAGATGGAGGTGGGTCTGGCTCACCACTTTGGTGATAACAGAGAACACTAAGGTTTGCACAAGCAAAGTTGAAATCTACAGAGTAGGTGTGGCCTGGAAGTTGGGTGTTATCATGCAGGTGGAGGTAGAAAAGTGCCCCATGGTTTATCAAACTAGCACAGCTCTGCTGAGTCACTGTGGGTAGCAGGAACCCCAAGGGCAGGAGAGGAGAGTTCTCCAGCTCCTACAGTCTCACCCACTACCTACTTGCCTGGCTGCTATGTCTCTGAAAGAATTAATGAGTTGATTAGGTCCTTCAGCCAGAGAAGTATTGGGCTGTAACACTCTATCAGGTTAGATAGTGCCTTGCTCTTAACCACTTGAAAGGAAACATGTGCCAGTTGGGCAAAGGAAGGGAATCCAATGGAAAAAACCCAGCAGAAAAAAATCAAATGACTATTTGGCACTATGAGGTAGAAATATCTGGGTTTGATCATTAGCTTAGGAGCTGGATAAGTTGGGTGGGACATCAATTGAATGACTCATGTTAGCTTTACCATTCCAGGAGAAGGTACTGGAATTTGGTCTAAAGCTGGTGCTTGCACTGGTGGAGGCCAGAACATGATTCTTTGACTAAAGACAGGCTATTGCATACTAGCAAAGGGAGGAGGAACAGTCCAATGTATTGGGCTGTGAAGCCTGGGTATCATCATCTCTCTGCCCAATTAGGATTCCTTTCCTTGTGTGCCAGAAGTCCCCATCTTCAGCTACCATTCCCCATGCAGACATACACGTCTTTCCTCTTTTAAAGGAAGAATAGTAATCCAAGGAATAAATGACCTGAAAGAATGCCATACCTGCAGAGTTCAGTCAGATCCCTACCAGAATAAAATAAGGTGGTAGAGGGTATTTGGAAGTCAAAAGGATAATAGAAAGTAAGATCAATCTTTTCAGGTAGAGAGTGCCCACCTGTAGCTTCTCAACAATATTTGCCCAGACTCTTGCCCTGATAATAATTAGGGTGTGAGAAAGGAATTAATGGGATTATAGGGAACTGGGCAGATGTCGGCAGAAGCAGGTAAGAAATAAAAAAAATGCACAACCTCTGTGACTGAAAAATCACCACTTTTAGCATCAGAATGCCATTGTGGAGTAATGCTCAACTTGGCTTAGCTTAGTTTACTCCAAACTAACACAGCCTTAGAGAAAATAAAGCAGGAGGAGTGGGAGTATAGCCCCCTACAGTACCATTATCATTGTGTTTAATCTTGAGTGGATCATACAGTGTGTTTTGCTTAAGCTCGACCATACAGTGTGTTTTGTTTAAGCTCGACCAATCAAATCCCGAAGTGCACCCACCATCACCACATAAACCATAACACCTAATAGTGTAGTAGCTTGGAGGGTGCAAGCCCCAAAGCACTCCCTTTGTGAGGGGCTGTACTCCCCACACACTACTAGTAGTTTATATATGGCAACTCCAAGACTGAGCAACAGGGGGGAAAGGCAGGTTCCCAGTTCCAGCTATACCATTATCTCATCCAACTTTGGAAACATACATTTCAGTCAGATGAACAACATTTTCAATACCTTTTCCATTTGATAGATCATAACAACTGAAAATATTCACCAAGGTGTACATTCAATTCATTGAATGGAATCCATTTATATATGTGTATGTGGGAACACTTTACGATGCCGAAATCCTGAAAGATCGAATTTCATATGGCCAAGACCATATGATCCAACTTTCGGAATCCCGACATTGTGAACGGAGATCTGCATACAGCACGGAATGGGAGATTTCCCTTTTCCTCGCTGAAGTGTGATCTCAGAGTTAGAATATTTAAGTAGCGGGGGTGTGCAGGAGAGCTTGCCCCCCTAACAAAACATTTAAATTGTTGTTTTTTGGGGGAATTTGTGTCGGAATTTCGATATTCCAAAACATCGATCATATGGTCTCGGTCATATGAAATTCGATCTTTCAGAATTTTGAGATTCTGAAGTGAATCCGTGTATGTATATAGTTTATTTATTTATTCATTTATTTATTTTATGTGTTTACTGAAATATGTAAAGCACTGTTCCCACTAGATCTTTTTTAAGCTAACCCAGCAGTTATAAACTTAAACAGAAATAGAATTGTTCAGACAAGCTTTACAATCCAAGAAAGAGAGGTTAGTAATATACAAAATAATGTTTATTTCACAATAGTTGAGGGAGTGGATACAACAAAACATATAGGGGTATTTAGGAAAGAATGCCACAGTACAAAATGCTAGTTTGCCTGAATTTGTGTCTTTGTAAATATTCTTAGTATCATGGAATGTGGCTAGACATGACTCCTTCCTAAATGTATGTATAAATAAATAAATATCCCTCTTTTGAACTGGATGTCATAGCTTCCCATAGCTGACGTACCGTGAGAGTGAGCCTTATGTGTGCAGTGTGGCTTATTCTGTGAGTACTGTAGTGCAGAGCTAGCAGAAAGAAGAGATCTTACATAGCAAACAAGATGTTGGAGGCATAGGTCTCCTCGGAAGCAGGACTATTCGACCCCGGACAATTCGACCCCAATGCAACTGTATACACTTTCATGTTTAAATTTACATTTATTGTCTATGGTAGTAGCTAGTAGACTATTTGACCCCAATTATATAAAAATAAGTTTTTAAAGTTTTATAAATGCATTTAATTGCTTAACATATCAGTCATGATTTTTTCCACTGGAATTTAATATATTATTTAACTTTTTTATATGTAAATGTTACTTTATTTAACATTGTATTTAATTTGCAAATCTAATTAATTTAATAGTTTTTTTAACTTAACTTTAAAAACAATATTATTTAACATTGCAAACATTAATATTATTTTAAATTAACATTAATAATATTATTACATGTATTTCAAATGCAAATATTTAAATGGTTAAATATCCTCATGACTTATTTTCTTGTTTTGTTTTTTTTTTTCCCCCTGAGGGAATCTTTGACATTTTCTCAGTAACTATGTGGATGCATGAGCAGTACATAACAGTTTTTCTTCTTTATGTCACAATATCTGTGGCTTATTTTCTTCTTGCTTTGCCATTTCAGTGGGGTCAAAGCATCTCATACTCATCTCCTCAGTAAAAAGCCTGCTAACAGCCTCTGTAACATCTGAAACCTTAGCCAAAAGCCATGATGTTTGATGATTGGTCTGTCAGCAGCCAGATACTCAGGAACAGTTGCTTATCACCCCATCCATGGGGGGAGTATTCCTTGATTCAGACTGTGACATTTTCTTGTATCACCAGGGGCCTAATTATCTGAAAATTGATGCTCTTCTCAGCTACACTGTTCTCGATCCATCAAGGGTTGACCAAACTGAGTATGACTTCCCTGACTGAATTTTGTAATGAGACTTGGAATCAGTGGAGTAGCATGAATGTTTTCGGCAGTTTCTTTGCTTTGTGTGGGAGGGGATGCATCCTCCTGCCTCAGGGATTGTTGACTGTTGAGCAATGATATTATTATATATGGCCCAGTGTCAGATGAAAACTGCTTCCCTGCACAGAATTAGAATTTCATGTCTCCATTCCTGATTAAATACTACATAATTGACTGGTTGTCCAACTGGATTATGAGAAGCCTAGAACAAAGCTTCATCTTCAAAATCTTTAGGTCCAGGAAGAGTGCTCTTAGTTCTAGCTGAATGATATAGAGCTCTCATACCAAGATGGAATCACCCGCCTACCCAACTTATTCTGCAACACATGGGAAACAAAGTGAAGTGTGTTTCAAAACTTTGGATAAGTATATTTACTGGAAGGGCAGAAATATCATAATGGTGCAGATGATTGTCCATCACTCTAGGCCAGCAGCAGGCTTATAGCATTAGGATCAAGACCATATATGCCTGGTGCTTCTGTAGCTACTGTCAACTCACAGTTGATTTTGACATCCTCGTCTTAAGCTTTGGAAAGCACACCATCATAATGGTAGCAGTCATCAATCTGGGAAAACCTAGCTTGGTCCCTGTATTTTGTCCTCAGCCAGCCAGTAAGTGGAAGCCATGAAGTCCTGAGTTCTCTCCACCAATAAGAATGAATAATTCTAGAAACAGTCCAGTTATGCACCTATGAAAGTGGGTCCTCTGAACAGTAATCAGAATGTATTTCCATACATTATTGTGACCAGCAAGGACTGCAGCCACATGACAACCCTCTTCATGGATGTTTCCAGGAAGTCCCTAGATGGGGGCTCCAAGTAGTCAACTATCCAGGTAAAGGGAAAAAGGAGTTTGTTCACCTTGGCAAGGACTGTTGGTGCTAAACAAAATCCACATAATACCACTTTGTACTAGAAGTATTTTCTTTCCAGAATGAACTTAAGAAATCATCTTTGTGGTCTCCATTTACTGATATGCAAGGTGATATCCACCCTTCTAGCAACATTATCCAAGCATCCCTGGAAAACAGGAATGTGAACCCTTACATGATGGCCATCTATGTCTGAGTGTCTTGGATGTACTAATTTGTACTCCGTGAGAATATCTTCCATCCCCTCTGAAACTAGAAAAAGATGGGAATAAAATTCTTACCTGGTTTCAAAAATGAGGCTACTGCAATGCTCACTTAAAACATTAGAGGCCAGCCCAGGCCTGACAGCTCCCATGAGGTGAATCATTCTGCCTGTAATCCTCTTCCTATTGAAGGAAAAGTAAGCTTTAGGTTGTGGCCAAGAGACATCTTTTCTAACACCTACCAAGCATGTGTGAAAATTCTCCATGTAGGAGCAATCTTAATGAATCATCCCAAACATAAAACGTCCAGCACCAGAATCAGGCCTGTGCTGGGATTCCTGATGAAAAGAGGGAGAAGTTTGTCTAATTATTCAGTGCCTGCAGGGACCTCTTAGAGACTTCTATCTCTTTTGGGTGAATTAAAGAGAAGGTATAAGAAAGGAGTGGTAAGTGCCCTCAATAGAAGTGATGACTTGTTCCCTCCCCTAAAAGTCATTGTCCAGGTCCTGAGTAGCCTGGTCAAGCAACATTTCCTTTTCAAGAGGTCATCTTGTATCTTATTCTTGAATTCTACCTTAATGAAAGTCAATTTTAGACACTCCATCATGTGCAGGAATGTGCTAGAACTTGCTGCTTTAAAGTGTCAGCAGACTATGATTTACAGCAGCCAAAATATTAAACCATCTTGGAACATACAGTTTCCGTGAACTCTTATATGAGAGCAGACTGTGGGATGTTCTTAAGATTTTCTAGACCCTGCTTTACCACGTAGGTAGGAAAAGTGAGGTCATGGCTGATGGTCATAAGCCATGCTGTTGCAGAAGAGTATACTTTCTCACCACATTTCTTCAAAGCTGCGTACTCTTTGCCAGACGGTACAATGGCAAAGTGCTGTGGTGCCTTGGACCTATGCTAGACCAATGAATTCACAAAACAAACAGTAGAAGAATACTTAGAAAGGGATTTACCTACTCAGGCAAGGGTTTGCAGATGGCATCCAACACCTTAGAGTATGAAAAGGCAGAGACTGAATACCTTCAAGTTCCTGGGTTCTTAGTCAATCACCATGGCCTACTACCTTGAGAAGCGAGGACATCCAGGGAGCTAACTCCATAAACCTCAAAACAGTCTAGGTCATCTAGGTTACATTGTCTCGCTGTGCTGCATTTAACTGCCTTTCAGCTGAGATATCATTCCCTTGAGGCTAGCAACTACGTTGCTGTTCACAAAGTATCTTAACATAGCACAGTGATGTATCTAATGAGGAAGCTATGTTATAATCTGTTTTAAATTGTGACTGCTGCTTTTTATAGTGCACATTTAAGAGCAGAGTTGGTTAGTTTTTGCATTGAGACAATTGCCTGCTGTTTCAAAATCTAACCAATTCACAGAGCATCGTGTTATTTGCGTTGCTGTCTTATTGTAGATATTTGATTGTTTTGATGTCTAACTACTTTACAGAGCATTGTGTTATTTGTTTTACTGTCCTACTGTAGATACTTGTAGATATTTGTTTGTTGTATTTAGGCTGCTGCTACCCCTATCAATTTTCCCTCATTCTCTCCCAAGCTCTAACCCTACACCCTTCCATTTTCCTGTAAACTTGGCCAACTGAATACTGACCCAGGCTTTAACCCTGTCCAGCTGCTTGCAGAACTGTGCCTTGTAATTTCCCAAACAGATAATTCCTGACTCCCACCATTAAAGACAGCCAGAGGTCTCATCAAACTTCCCATCTTTTACATGCTAACTTAATCCGTTAATGTTACTGCAGCTGTTATCTTTTGCCAGTACTGTATTGCATAGTTAACTCCGCATTGCTACAATACCACCAGAACTGCTCAGTAAACCCTCTCCTGCCATTAACTATTCCCTACCACCTGCCCCTCTCTCTCTTTTCTGTCAGCCCACCCAATGTGTACCCTAGCTGCTCCACTTTCTCATGCTCTCCGGTACCCATCTCAACCATGCAAAAGCTTCTTAATAAACTAAAACCTTGCACCAATGCCCTAGACCATCTACCCACAGAATTCTTACAACTATCAGCCTACTCTATTGCTTACCCCATCAGAATTCTCATCAATAGGTCCATTCAGTAACCATGTATACCTGACATCTGGAAAAAGGGTCATGTTCTCCCTCTACATAAAGGTGGCAACAATTCTGATATCTCCAACTTCCGACCTATTGCCATTCTTTCCCCCATCTCAAAAATATTGGAGAAATGTATTCACACTCAGCTCCTCAATCACCTGGTTAAATACAACCTCCTTTCCCCCACTCAGCATGGCCTTAGGCCAGGCCACAGCACCAATACCACCCTGATTTCCTTCCTATATACAGTAAACCAAGCATGGAATACTGGTTCTATAGTCTCTGCACTTTTTCTTGATCTGTCAAAAACATTTGACATGATCTCCCACTCTCTTCTGCTTACTAAACTTTCCAACATTGGAATATCTTCCCCCACCCTACATTGGTTTCATAGCTATCTCAGCAATAGGCAACAGTCTACTATTTGGATGCACTCCTCCTCCCATTTCACTAATACAGGTGTACCCCAGGACTCTATATTGGGTCCCCTTCTTTTCAGTATATTCATCAATGACTTCCATACTACTCTGACCAATTCTACCATTATCCAATACACAGACAATTCCACTATTATATGCTCTTCTAAATCAGCCTCTGTACTACAGCAACTAACCCAAAATGCCTTTACCTTAACTGAAACTTGGATGTCACAAAACCATCTCGCACTCAATCCCAATAAAACCAAACTTTTAATATTCACCCCCAAAAAAAACAACCCAGTCATTAAGTCTGAACTCTCTATTCAGTCCCAAAATAATAATACTATTAAAGTCGTCACTAGTACTAAATTGCTTGGTGTAACGACGTCGACGACAACCTAACCTTCAACCTTCATATCTATAATAACATCAAAAAAAACATCAAAAACTAGGACCCTTCTATAGGCACAACTTTCTCAGCCTTTCTGCTAAAAGGGCTCTTGCCTCAACATTTCTACTTCCAACTCTACTATATGGCGCCCCTACCCCCACCAATATTTAGTCCTCTCTGAAAACTAAATTTGACTCATTCTACAACAAAGTTGCCAAATTTGTTTCAAATGCTAAATTCTCAACCCACCATTGTTCTGCTCTGCAACAACTAAACTGGCTGGAATTCCCCCATCACCTCATATACTTACAACTAACTACTGCCCACTAACTTATCTACTACCCAGTCACCTGCCCATCCCTCTCCCATATCCCGACCATGTACAACCCCAATCGTCACCTTAGATCAGAAAACAAAATGCTTCTAAACATTGACAAACCTAAGCTAGCAGCAGGTCAAATGTATTCTTTTACTCTCTCCAAACTATGGAACAGTCTTCCTACTACACTCAGGGTCATCTCTAACCCCTTAGCTTTTAAAAGATCCCTTAAACTTCATCTCTCTTCACATTGGATATGTGCCTGCTCTCCTACTGACAACCTTAAAACCTGACCCCTGTCAACACATTGTATGACTACTTCCATACGTTTGACTGCAAACCATTATTACTTTTGTGCAATTACTTCTTTACATGTGCAAGTTCTGCGATAAACTCTTCACTTTATGTATTCAACAGTTTCACACTTGCATGTATTTAGTGTTTATTTGCAAGTATGAAGGGATCATCTATGTATCTACTGAAATGTCATTAGTGTTAAAAATTAATTTGAACTGTATTTAGTTACCATTTTGGATGTAACTATCAAATGTTTTAGTACTGTTCAAAATTGATCTATGTATTTTATTATCTTCTACTGTGTATGCATGTAATGAGGAGCTTTTCTCCCCAGGCCTCAACTGAAAATGGGCTCTTCTAGGCCCAGTGATCTTTCCCGGTTAACAAATGCAATAAAAATAAAATAAATAAATAAATTACACTGTAATGCATTTTTGAGCGGATGAATTTGGGGATTAAAGCCAGTCCATACTCTCTCCTATTTTCTAAGGGCCTCTTTGAATGAGAATTTACTCAGTGAAATGAAGTACAGGAAGGGTGGCCTCCATATCTCTGTCCATCTTAGAGACAATCTTTTGATACTGTGACATCACATAGGAGCCTTAATGACAGTGAGTATGATGTTCGTTGGTACTCCTAGGCTGAAGGACAAGCATAGTACAGCATGATTATAAGTATGAGACTTAAACATGTTTGGTGCCAAGTGACAAGGTACAGCACATGACAGTGTACCAAAGGCAGCACATTTGTGATAGAGGCTTGACCCAGGCCAGTCATATATCTTTAAGGATGCATTCATTCACCTATGATTCAGAATCTCACACTAGGCCCTTAGTTGAAAATACTGGTACAGAATGACCAGATGCATCTGCTCACCCAAGACTGGCTGTCCCACAGTTCACAACCCAGTGCTACTCCAGATCAAAATCAGGTGACTAAAGGACTTACCCCCCAGGGATCAGATTGACCAGCCTCAAGACCAGAGAGTCATCCAGATGATGGGCTTTCCTAGCATGACAGGTCAATCTCCCCACTTCCCAAAAGTGGGAATTTGGCCATTGCCTACTCCTCCTCCTCCACTTCCTATCCTATCACCTTCTACTAAAATAGAGAAGTATTGAGAGTTAAGTCCTCGGTTATCAAAAACTTATCACATACAGACACGTGGAAGTAGAAACTGCTTAAAAGCAGACTTAGGGGAAGCAGCTAGCTCCCTAAAAATGTATCCTGTTAATGTTTATCCAGACTCTTTATAGGCTGTGAGGTAGACCTTCTGCTAGTTTCTGCATGAAGATCTTTTGATGATCATCATCAGTTAATTATGGGTAGGCTAAAATCTGTTCTCAGTGTCTCCTTTGTATAGTATGGTAGAAATACTCACACCTCTGATAAAGTTCTTATTGTCATATTTTGTCAAGAGTCAGTAAGGGTAATGCTGTTGTAAGTTTTGACTTGTAATTTGATACCCGCATAGACACTTGGTGTCTGCTAAGCATAAGCAAAGATCACTTGTGAATGGCAAAGAAAATAATGATGAGCAAGGGGAGGGGTCTGAATGCTTACATCTGTAGCATATTATATCATAGCATGCACTTGGAACACATGGGGGAGGGGTCTGAATGCTTACATCTGTAGCATATTATATCATAGCATGCACTTGGAACACATGGGGAAGGGGTCTGAATGCTTACATCTGTAGCATATTATATCATAGTATGCACTTGGAACACATGGGGAAGGGGTCTGAATGCTTACATCTGTAGCATATTATATCATAGTATGCACTTGGAACACATGGGGAAGGGGTCTGAATGCTTACATCTGTAGCATATTATATCATAGCATGCACTTGGAACACATGGGGAAGGGGTCTGAATGCTTACATCTGTAGCATATTATATCATAGCATGCACTTGGAACACATGGGGAGGGGTCTGAATGCTTACATCTGTAGCATATTATATCATAGCATGCACTTGGAACACATGGGGAAGGGGTCTGAATGCTTACATCTGTAGCATATTATATCATAGTATGCACATGGAACTCATGGGGGAGGGGTCTGAATGCTTACATCTGTAGCATATTATATCATAGCATGCACTTGGAACACATGGGGGAGGGGTCTGAATGCTTACATCTGTAGCATATTATATCATAGCATGCACTTGGAACACATGGGGAAGGGTCTGAATGCTTACATCTGTAGCATATTATATCATAGCATGCACTTGGAACACATGGGGAGGGTCTGAATGCTTACATCTGTAGCATATTATATCATAGTATGCACTTGGAACACATGGGGAAGGGGTCTGAATGCTTACATCTGTAGCATATTATATCATAGCATGCACTTGGAACACATGGGGAAGGGGTCTGAATGCTTACATCTGTAGCATATTATATCATAGCATGCACTTGGAACACATGGGGAGGGGTCTGAATGCTTACATCTGTAGCATATTATATCATAGCATGCACTTGGAACACATGGGGAAGGGGTCTGAATGCTTACATCTGTAGCATATTATATCATAGTATGCACTTGGAACACATGGGGAGGGGTCTGAATGCTTACATCTGTAGCATATTATATCATAACATGCACTTGGAACACATGGGGGAGGGGTCTGAATGCTTACATCTGTAGCATATTATATCATAGCATGCACTTGGAACACATGGGGAGGGGTCTGAATGCTTACATCTGTAGCATATTATATCATAGCATGCACTTGGAACACATGGGGAGGGGTCTGAATGCTTACATCTGTAGCATATTATATCATAGCATGCACTTGGAACACATGGGGAAGGGGTCTGAATGCTTACATCTGTAGCATATTATATCATAGTATGCACTTGGAACACATGGGAAGGGGTCTGAATGCTTACATCTGTAGCATATTATATCATAGCATGCACTTGGAACACATGGGGGAGGGGTCTGAATGCTTACATCTGTAGCATATTATATCATAGCATGCACTTGGAACACATGGGGAAGGGGTCTGAATGCTTACATCTGTAGCATATTATATCATAGTATGCACTTGGAACACATGGGGAGGGGTCTGAATGCTTACATCTGTAGCATATTATATCATAGCATGCACTTGGAACACATGGGGAGGGGTCTGAATGCTTACATCTGTAGCATATTATATCATAGTATGCACTGTTCTCTTTAATGAAACATTGACCCATTGTTTTTTTTTTTTCTCTTTTTCACTTTTTTTTTACAGCTTTTGGTATTATTTTGTGCCAAACACACCGTATATTAAGTTATGTTAACAAAGGTTTTTCAAGAAAACACTGATGTGTCTGTTTCTCAAAATGCTGCAGAGGGGATAAAAAGAAAAGTAATTGTCACCTTAGGCATTTCGATTACCTCTGTTTAGACACTGGAAAGTCTTACTTAGTACTGCCTTGACTAAAATTCCTTTCATTCTTCCCATTAAGCATTACTTTACCTTTCATACCATGTATCCTAGTTTCTACTGTCATCTATAAATACATTTATGTTTCTTTTTATTTTCTTTAAATTAGCATATTTTTTCTGTTCCATGTTTTTCTAAAGAATACTTCAATTCAAAATGTCAAGTCTACATTTATTTCTATTTGCAGTGTGTATTCACACCCCACTTTGCCTTCGTCATATTTTTAGAATACACAATGAAGTACCCTTTTTGGGGAAAAAATGCTTCATATAGGGAGTGTCTCCTGTCAACTGTCACCAGTGTGCATACATATACAGCACATTTACCATGGCACCAAAACCATTTCCTACCAGCAGTAGCCTTCCAAGGAACAGAAACAATAGTGCCACCCAAAACAGATATTAGAAAACAAGAGAAAGACTAGGGTGGTTAGCATAGCATCTGCTGTAAACTATCAAACCCATGCAGTTTTAGTCATAAACATAATGATCTGGCACATGCAAAAGGAAAGAGGCATGGTGGCTCAGGGCCTTTTTTTTTGCCAGAGTATATATCATTGTTAAGGCCACACCTACAGTACTGTGGCACTTCTGCAAGCCATGCAGTGAAAAGGATACCTGTCTTTTTGATGAGGTGGAACACTAGTAAACATACTGCTCAACTCCTTTCCTTATGAATTAGAAACAAAGCCAAAAGTAATAGGGGTCAAAGGCCTTAAATCAGTGAAATATTCAAAATATTAATTTTATTCACTTAGAAAATAATAAACAGCACCTTTTGCATCAATATGCATTTTAGTAAGTATGAAACTCTAATGGCTGGTATTATTAACTGAGTAATTTTCAGTAATTTTACTTATTTATTTATTGATCGATAGACATTTTATTGCCTGGAAAGTCTGACTGGATAGGAGCCCATTTTCAGTGGATGCCTGGGGAGAAAAGCTCCAAAGTATTACTAACCATTTTAAGAACAATAATTTTACAATCTTCAGAAATAATGCAAAAAAAATACATTTTAAATAATTATACCAAATTAGACATAATATGAAACACTGTTTAAGAACAGATACAAGTTATATGAACTAATTTAATATTTAGAGAAATTGTATCCAGTTTATAAAGAAATTAAAGGTATGTCAGTATAATACAAAGAGGAATACAATATAAAGTGAGAGAAAAGCAGGATTATGGTATATTTACAGAGAAAGCCAGGCAGAGAAATTGACAGAAGTAAGTAAGTGAGTGAAGAAGGGAGAATAAGGAGGTGTAAGGTGTGAACAGGTACTTGTTCACATTTAGGGATACAGTTTATCTTCATATTGAGGAAGAACAGCTTTTGGCTAGGAAGACTTTTAGAATGGTTTTGAAGGATGGGAGAAAGGGTATTAGGGTATTGACCTGATGGATACGGGTAAGGAGTTCCAGGCCTTGGCAACATGGTATGAGTATAGACAATGCTCAGCAGACGCAATGGGTTTGTGGGCAGACAGGAGTTTTGGTCATTGGACTGTAGTGATTGACTTGGACCATAGTAATGTAGAATGTTATTTAGTGATGTACAAACAGATGGATGCTGGATAATTTTACAGGTGGTAAGAAGCAATACATGTGGGGTACTCCTAACCAATTTAGGCTTTTAGTGCTATACAGTAGTAGGTTCTGAAACAGGTGTTTGCTGCAAATTTAGCAACTTTGTTATAGCATTGTTCAAGTTTTGATTTTTGTGATACCTGGAGGTTAGCAAAGATGGGAGCACCACAAAGAAGTGTATGGAGGAGATAAGTAGTCGCAAGTGCAGTTTTAATCGCACTGTTGAAAACGTTTTTGGCTCTGTAAAGCAGCCCTAGTTTCATTGAGCTTTTCTTATACAATTTTGTATATGCAAGTCAAATTTAAGAGTATCATCCACTACAGACCCTAATAATTTGCTGTGAGAAATGACATTAATGGTTATATTATCAAGTAGAGGACTTAATTTTTTTTTCATGAGAGGAATTTAGGGAAAAAATAGTAGTTTAGTTTTTTAGGGCTGAACAAGAGTTGTGAGTTACAAAGCCATGCTCAGTGGCTGTTAAAGCTTCCAGGGTAATTTTTTGGAGAAGTGCCTTGTCAGATGTACAAATGAGTGTGGGGTCATCTGTGTGCTGTATTAGGGAGACCTGTTGTTTGGATGTGTGGAGGGTGATGTTGAGAATATTAAAGAGGAAGGGACTAAGGACAGAGTCTTGTTGTACATTGGTGGTGACTGGGAGGTATGGAAAGAGGGTGGAGTGCTGTTTTACTGATTGATACCTATTGCACAGATAGCTTCTGAACCATTGAAGGGTGGGTTGTGACAGACCTAATGAGGATATTTAAATTAGAAGTTTTCTGTAACAAATTGTATTGAAGGTTTTAGACAAGTCTAGAAATATGGAGAAGACTAGTTTGCCATTATCTCTACCTTTATTGACAGTATCTATATAGTTTATAAGTGCAGTGTTAGTGTTATGGGTAGGATGGAAGCCATGCTGTGTGGGGGAATAGGAGTTCTTCCTGCAGATTGTGCTCAGCTGTGCTTAGCTGGAGTAAGCATTGCTTAAAGTTCTATGCTTATCAATAATTAGAATAGCTAAGTGGATTTTTGCACTGGTAAGCAGTGCTTAGCATCTACCCTTTTAAGCAATGCTTATTTTTGCTAAGCAGGTTTGCCTATTGCTTAGCTTAGCTCAGCATATTCAAAACCATCCAATTATGGCAAAGGGCAGAAAATCAGCCCTATTTAAACCTTGCAGGTGGGAACGCAGCTCATAACCAGTTATAGCTCCCCACTGCAGGCACTATGGCTGGTGTTGGTGAAGGTGTGTGCATTCTGGTGCAGTGCTGGGGCATTCAGGAGTCCAGGGTCATGGCTGGACTCCTAGTAGAATGGTGGTGCAGTGGTGCAGTGGTAGCATTGTCACCTCACAGCAAGAGGTTCTCCGGTTCGATTCTTGGCTGGGGTGCTTTCTGTGTGGAGTCTGCCTGTCCTCCCTGCATTCGTGTGGGTTTCCTCTGGGTGCTCCAGTTTCCTTCCACATTATAAAGACATGTGTCTGGAGCATTTCTCTCCGGGCCTCCACTGAAAATTGGCTTTGTTCCAAGTAGGACTTTCCCGGTTAACAAATGTTAAATAAATAAAATAAAAATAGAAAACCATGATGGGAGACTGCTGCAGGACCAGTACCAAGGCTGCCAATACAAAGCAGAGGCCTGGGACTGTCTTTCATATGACCTCACCAGTGCCACTGGCATCACTCAGACTGGTGAGCTGGTCTGGCACCACTTTGCCAACTTGAAGCATAGGAAGAGGGAGCTGTTTGGCTGGTTGGTCCAAGATGCATGGGCAGAGAATGTCCCAGCTGTGTGTAAGGATCAGTATCAATAAGTGTTTTCCAAAGTTCAGCCTGTGTATGTGATGGATAAGTATCCATAAATGTTTCTCTATCTCCTGTACAGCTGCAGATGACAGGGCGTGAACATGGAAGCCCATGCCAGCAGGCGGCTAAGGCTGCATCTCGAAGCTGGTGAGTACAAATCTAGCTTGTAGCATTCATGGCAAATAAATAGAAAGGAGTAGAATGTCACCTGTCAATATTTAAAAATGGGTATGGTTTGTACTGAATAAACAAGACATTAGCAGGTTAATAGTGATGTACAGGGTATATATCAATAAAAGTGACAATACCTGTCAATAAAAGTCAAAACCCCGAACTGGTCGTGTTTACTTTGGTATGTGGTGGTATGAATTGAAATGTGTACAATTTCTGCACAGCAAATATATCTCTGAAAGCATTAAATAATCAAGGCTCATCTGATAAAGATTGTGGAGTTGTAAAACAGGAGATTAACTATATGAAAAGTTCCATGCACCAAGATCTGATACCTGAATAGTAATGTTGTGTTAGCCAGTGTTTTCAAATACCAATGTCATGTTGTGTTAGCCAATGTTTTCAAATACCAAAAACATCAGAAAACACACACAAAACTGGAACTCCAGTTTTGTGTGTGTTTTTTAACCAGTGTTTTCCAGACTATGCTATGTCAAAGTATGAATACACAGTATAAGACGTATCTGCCATGCAGGAATGTCAGAATCACAAGGTCAGATTATACAACCAAGAGAGTATTAGGCAGAAAACAGTCAAATGAGACACAGCAGTTTCACAATAGCTCATTCTGATGTAATGCAAACTTTGTTCTATTTTATGCACAAACAGGCACGGTTCGAATTCCGGTACTGGTAGTAAGTTGTATGCATATTTTCACTCAGAAATATGTGAATATGTGTAGAAAAAGTCAGGTAGTGTTAACAGAAATTTACTCCATAGGTCTGCCAGGTAAGAAAAGGTATAAAGTGGCTGTAAGAATGCTGTAATTAAACACTGTGTACAACACCCACTGCCCAACCCCAAAGCTGCAAATGACAGCAAGATAAGTACATACACCAAGAAGTCTCCTCCAAGAAATCTCCCTCAAGTATCACGCTGTCACAGCTAGTGGTCACTGCTGCCACACTCAGGGTTACTGATATAAATAATGGCAGAGTATGGCAGTAGCACACACACACACACACACACACACACACACACACACACACACACACACACACACACACACACACACACACACACAGTATGAGTGCACATATGTAACCCTGACAATGTGAATATGAGTAGAAACAGTCAGATAGTGTTAACAGACATTTCCTTCACAGGTCTGTCAGTTAAGAAAAGGTATAAATTAGCTGTAAGAAGGCTGTAATTATACACTGTGTACAAACATACCACTGCCCAACCCAAGGCCATAGGGTGATGTAAAGTGAGGTAATACCTGGAGAGTAATGGTTAGAGCAATGATGATTAAAGTTGTGAGCAATTGAAGCTTATACAGTTGTTAGTTGACAGCTCTCTCTCTCTCTCTCTCTCTCTCCCCCACCCTATCTGCACCAATATTCTAAACACATAAATCGATGGGTATATTTTTCACCAAACCTACTGTTGGGGCATGTGTCCTATTGTTCTACAAATATTTAAATGGTTAACGATTAATGTTCCCTGTTCAAATACTATCACTGGTAGGCTGTTGCTATCAATGTAACCTGCATGCCATAATAATGCCCACTGTGGTTCCATATATGCATGTTTTCTGGTTGGTATGCAACTGTTCCAAATCTGGTGTTTTAGGTTAATGGGAATCCCTATGCATGCTGTTATAACTAATCCTGGAATGTGTTTTTTATGAATAACCAACACATGTTATAAAACTGCTACACCATAGCATGTCTGTGAAGGCCGATCCCAGCGGATCCACCTGTCCTGCTTCAACTCACCGTGGCACTGGGCCCCAACCTGGGACCTCCTCATCCGCTGGTCCTGCACCACCTTTGGATGGAACTGCCTCAGGGGATGGGGCCCATCTCCCCCTGGGAGCAGGCTCAGACAGGACACTGTCACCCATCGTCAGGTTTGGGGATTGGTGTATAGCGAGCTTTGAAAGGAATTTGGAGATCTGCTATGCTAGCTTGAGGGCCACGTGGCATATCTTGAGGGTCAGCTTGTCCCTCCTGCTCAGCCCCCAGCACAGCCACCTTTAGGGCTGTGAAGGGGCAGTAGTGACTGCCCATGGGTGGTGAACTCATTCCCACTATATCCATATGGGAGCTCGTGGGTATCTGATTACCATTCACCCTCCCCATCCAAGGTGTTTGCCCCCCACATGTGTCATATACCACCCTGTCTGCTGTCTTGTCTTTCTTGTCTGTCTTCCTACCAACCTACCTTCCCAAATATACCTACTATACTCAGTGGTGTCTGGTGACTTCAAATCAAAGGGGGGCTGCAGAAGACAGCTGAATGGATGGGGCCAATGGGAAGGGGTGCGTCCAACTAGAAAGGGGAGGAGCTATGCTCAAAACCACAAAAACTGGAAAACTTTAATTAACTACACCACCCTGGATGCCAAACCGTCATTATGACAGTCCAATCAAGACAAAATGAAGTGTAGAAAAAAAATAGTTCAATGCATTGGCTGCATGACAGTTTACTTAATATCTAGATGGAAACAAAAATTTGTGAGGCATGAAAAAATAAATTACTTATTAAATACATTACTGGAATGCCAGTCAAAATCAAGTATAAGAAAAACAAGCAGCACTCAACTCAAACCACTTCTCCTTGCACTGCAGTTCTAATTATAATTTATATTCAGCTTTATAAAAGTACCAAGCAACATGCTGAAAGTAGCAATCTCTGTGACACCCCCACTTGTAAAAATGTTTCTTATCAAAAAAAGACCTGCTGCCTGACAACAACTATCTACTTGTTTCATGTGGAAAACATGATCAAAGTAAAAAATGAACAGCAAACAAGAAACACGCTCAAGATAAATTGCTTAAAGGATTACTGCACAGGTTATGGGCCACACATGATAGATTGGCATTCTGTTTAGTTTATGGGTAAAGCCTGCAAAGATGATTGCAAGTCTCCAACAAAGGTAATGAGCTTCTTAAAATACTGTAATCCTGTCCTTTAGTACAAATACTGTCATATGCATTTCAATACCCAAGGCTTAAACATTATCTAGTTATGTAAGTATTCTCTGCATGGCAACAACAAAAAGGCTTTCAATGCTGGTAATTCTTTAACGGTATGCTTATTAAAGCTTACTTGCATCTTACAATCTCAGACAAGCTTACCTGATGGTCATGAAAGCATTGCTACTTAAACACAGAGCAACGGGCACTTTCTGAATAATAAGAAGCATAAATCAACAGTATAAAAGTATGACAGAAAACCAGAACATTCTGCAAAATCAAGCAAGGACAGATGAAAAGCCACTGTAGTGCTTGTGTCTACCTTGGATGGGGGGGATACTGTGCACACGTACACTGCATAACTGCTCCTTGCCTTGCTTGGACACATCCAGAGTCACTACGTGGGGGAGTGGGGTGCAACAAGTATGTCACAATTTGAAATGTCTCTGGCTGACTGTGATGGCCCTGACCCATTTGTCATACCTCTCAACCTCAGAGCAAGAAATCTGGACAAAGCCATACATAGAAGTGGGACAAAGGCCCAAAAATAAGGACAACATTTAAATATTGCTCTTATAAACTTTCTAATAGAATAGTAGGTCTTGCATTAGTATGAATTTTCTGAAGGGTATGAAATCTGAAACTCAAATGTCTGTCATTATTTTCTAACTTCAGTATTTAATGATTTGCCACACAATACAGCTGAGAACCTGTCAAAGAAGGGACACTTTTAATATTAGTACTGTTAACTTGAGCAGCTGACAAAATAAATGAATCTACATGCATTTCTGAAATAAGTTGTCTATAACTCTGATTATTACAGTTATTTATTAATTGCAAACCCTCCACGTTTTCTTCCAAAATTGCCAGTTCGCAGAGGGATTATTAGAGGGAGAGCAACATTTTGAGCCAAAATCAGGGGCAGTTGAGAGGTTTGGATATCCCTAGTTCAAAGCAATTTATTTGCACGTACCTCTCAATCTGTTAACACAGGAAATCTGCACAAGGCCGAATATATTGGGGAACATACAAACAGTACTAAAAATTGCTCTTGTATAAACTTGGTTGATAGAATAACAGGTCTTGCTTTAGCATGCATTTTTATTGAGGTTATGAAGTCTGAAACTCAATGTCTGTCATTATTTAGTGACTTAATTCCTAAATGATTTGCTAGAAAAAACACACATTTTATGAGGAACAAACCAAAAATAAGAAGCAAAATGTATTAATTCTGTGAAAATCTGGACAGTTGAGAGGTATAGTTCAGTCGGGGCTGTCTTTTAGTTTGCCACCCTTCCCTCTCACAAAATCATGGTTGAATGGAGCCTCCCCCCTCCAGCCATTCCCATGTCCCATTACTTGGCTATTTCACCCCATTTACCATAAACACTGTAATGTGCATATTACTTTACTTCCACTATGATTTGGATTTCATTTGAAAGTTTTATTTTGCATTTTACAGCACAAACAATAAGACATCTGCTAAACAATGCAATGCAGTCTCACAATGAAAATAGACTTAGCATTAAAACTTCTCTGCCCTTGAAACTCACATTCATTGAAACAGCATTGAAATCCACATTCAAATAAAATACATTTGGCTAGTATAAAGATTAACCTTGGGCTGTTTTTAAATGATAGGCCCCTTACACACAAAACATACATGTGTTGTGTGATACACCTTCCTGATTGTATTAAATTATATTCCTTGTATAATATAGTACAGTTGTTAGAGGGTGTTTTAAATTTATTGTTTTGAACATTTTTTCAGTAAACAATGAAACAAAATGCATGCACCAATAATGACAAAACTGCCCAATTGTGAACATTTCCATCATAAAAGTCTACTCAAACTTATACAATCCACCAGTATCAGTAAATATGCACAATCTCTGCAGAAGTAAAAGTCATCTAAATAATTCCACATTAAAGAGATCTGTAACTAATGAAGAGGTTGCTGCTAGCAAACAACTTTATATTTCATTGTTTCATCTACAAATAAAGTGCCTATGTTACAATAAAAAATGATAAGCTAGTAATATTG